>NC_137972.1:52248593-52453593 GCF_963924665.1 Micromys minutus | reverse complement strand
TGGGCAGACACACCAGTGAGGAAAGCAAGGCATGCATTTGTCTTTCTCTAAGATGAGTCATGCCACTCCAGTTCCTTTTGTAGCTCCTGTGGCCCACAGAATAAAGCCACTGTAGCCCACCCGTGTGAGCCAGATACAAGTCAAGAGCAACACCCACCTCAAGCAAGCAGGGCTAATCTGCTGCTATCGGAGTACCTGTGTCCATGGCTTATTCTTGTTCTTTATGTCCCACCGCTGGCCTTTCCACCAGTTTATTGGATGTGGTACACTTCCATTCGCTGTTTGAGTTCTCTGCCGTGCCTCAGAGGGTCTTTCCTCCCACTCTTTGCCTTAGTTCCATTCTACATCACAAGTGTACAGCCTTCTGAGTCCTGGTCCAAGTGGTAGGAGTTACTTTTAACACACTGAGGACTCCACTGTTGAGTGTTTTAACCACTAGACCAGTACGTAGTGATTTTTCTCATGTTCCTTCTTGATTTGTTTCTTGTTTTCTTTGGAAAATTCTTGAGTGTGTCTTTATCTCGGGTTTCTTCAGCAAGTCCCTTCCTCCTCCCTTTAGCCTTATCTAGAAGACTTGAGATGCTTAAGGATGAAGCTGATAATACTAGCACTTGATATTTATGGAGCTGTATGTTAGCCTTATCCAAAGTAAGCATCATTCATGGGAGTAAGCCATCTCTCATCTCCAATGCTGTTAACGATGAGCTTCATTCAGATCAGTGAACATCTTCATCTTGGACCACTCCAATATCTTCAATAGGGAAGTACCTATTCTCACTGGCCAGCCTGGGCTTCCTGACCAGTCATCATGGTAAGGAAAAGAACTCTGGCCCACATGAAGTTTATCTGCAGTTTATCTGTGATACCAACATGGAGCCAGTCTGACTATTTGGCTACTCCTTATGTGAGATGTGGTTGGGATGGGTGGTGAATTGACATTAAGAACAAAAGACTCTTGCTCAACACAATCACCTTCTCAGGCAACTAAATCCAGCAGCCATGCTTGCTCCTCACTCTGCCTAGTTTTGAAATATTGTTCTTCAAGTAAACACATTAGTGCCTTGTATTTCTTGGCTTCAGTGTACACAGGGCAGAAATTCCTAGTGCCCGTCCCTGATGCCACAGAATGAATGAAAGTAGCATTCAACTGTTTGGTTGAACTGGGCTTAACGTCCATATCTTTGAAGGACTTTCATTTTAGGATGACTGACTGCTTAGCTTCATGTGCTCTTCAAGGGACCAAGCCACTTCCAGCATGGAGACCTGGGCCTTAGTTTGTGTCCTCTGATAACTTTCTCCAAAGTCAGCCAATCTTACCCTACACCTTGTAAGGATTATCAAAGGAAGGCCCTGGATGCTTCTCTCTAACATGGCATCATGTTTACCCAGATGACTACTTAATGGGTACATATTGGGAGGCTCAGAAAGTGGGTCTAGGAATTTGCATTTCTGAGAAGTCTTTAGACACTGTTGCTACTGGAACCAAATCCGAGAAGCTATGAGCTGCTATGACCTTGTGGTAACAAGGTCAGTTTGTTATGGTTTACCTGTGAAATGTCCTCCAGAGACTCAGTATGTGAACACTTGATCCTCAGCTGATGGAGTGATTTGGGGGAGGTTGTGAACGTTTAGGAAGTAGAATCTACTTAGAGGAAATGGGCCATTAGTGGGTCAGAAGGACACACCTTAAGGGTAAGACCTGACCCTACTTCCTGCCTACGTCTTTTCTGTTATTATGTGACATATGTCCCCAGTCATGAGTAGGGCTCATCTAACCAACATGCCTTCTTGACTCACAATGGACTATTTGCTCTCTAAGTTTGTAAACAGCCGGTATCAATTCAACACAAGGGGAGTTTTCCCACTCTATTTACTGTCTACAAACCTAAGAGAGCTCCTTCCTTCTGTGTACTTGTATTAAGTATCAGTAAAGGCCTATTAAGGAAAAACTATCATATTTCATTTTGGTCAAGACAATGGTATCTCTGCCCTGGGTGGTGACCCGAGAATTCACTCAGGGTAGATAATCAGTTAGCTACGACCACTGCTCAACAAGGCAGATCCAACTTAAGTCATGCTTAAGAGATAGGGGGAACAATTACCTGTTTTATGAGATAATGTACTTTCTTTCCCAGAATCCACACCCACAGTGCAGTCAATACGGTAACCTTGAGATTGTAACTTTCTAATCCAAGTCCTAGCCACACCCTCTTCTCTTTTGTCTTTTGGGTGCTGCCCAGAGCATAAGTATGATTTTTCTGGACCTTTCTCTGCCTCCCCACCCCCAGTTTTATTACCAGTCATCTTCCACCACACGGCTAACCACAGACCTAATTTAAGTGGCATGGCTTTCTCTTGTCCTCTGTCCAATCTTATTTAAATCTGAAAGGTAGCCTAGATTTGTAGCTAGCCTGTTTTGATATTTCTTTTGAATTAGAATGAAATTCCCTCCAGCTTCCTTTCAAATCTGGTTTTAAATACTTTTATTTATGAGACTAAGAATTCTACTATGGGAACACCGATGTCCCTGGTAACACGGGCATTAGTATCCGATAAGGCCTCATCCTTTGTTGAGTAGTTAGCCAGTTAACTAATGTCAATGGTCATTTTGAGGCCAGAGCAGAATCCCTGGAGAATTTCAGAACCATTCTGGCATCTTTAGATGGAGTCTCCCACACAATAATTCCTAATGGGGTTAGGAAGGCAGCTTAACCAGTAAAGCACTTGTGATGTAATCATAAAGACTGCAGGCTTGGCTCAGGAAGCTGTGTCAAGTCTAGCAGAGCAGCGCTCATTTGAGCTTGCTGTGGTGGAGAGGTAGAGACACAGGATTCCCAGAGTGCACTGGGTTTCCAGCTTCTCTTATGACGTGAGTTCCTGGCCAGTGAGAGAAAGCATCTCAAAACACAAGGTGGCCAGCACCTGAGGAACAGTATCTGAATTTGATTTTTAGCTTTCACCTGTAGGCACACATATGTGCACACACACACACACACACACACACACACACACACACAAATTGCAAATGGCCCTCCCATCTTTATGATAGGTGACTTCCACAAGCCCTCAGAGATTGAAACTCTTTTACCTTTACCCTAGAGAGGGGTGTGCTGAGAAGATCTAAAGTGGCAATAATTCCATCTGTGCCTGCGTAGCCCCTCCTCCATTTTACTACTAGGTGAAAAGCAAGTAGAAAGGAAATGATAGCAACTCCTTCTGCCGGGATTTGAAAGCAGCTCTTTTGGACTCTAGACTTTTGGACATGGAGCTCGCTCTTAATCTAAAGAAAACAGCAAAAGTATTGCAAGGCCTGAAAACCTATTAATCAGAGAAAAAGAAGAAAAAAAACCCAACCCAACTCTATATACACGTTATCAGGGAGAAGTTACACTATCCATTATTCTGATGGGTCGTAAAGGGAGGTTAAGGATGAGATCAGCCTCAAACACATGCACAGTTCGTTGGCAAGTGCTACCGTGTGTGCTGCGCGGTCTTTCCAGCCTCACTAACGATAAGAGCATAGTGACTAAACAGCTGTCTGGTTAAAAGTGTGACCCCAAACTGAACCTTACAAAGGGGAGAGAAGGAGTGAAACCAGGAATGGAGAGAAGAGATATTGAAAGATGAGGGCTGAGTTTGTCCCTCTGTCTGAGAAATCCACCGTCTCCCCCATTTCCGGTTCACATGCTGATGGCTGTGGGAGTCACACTCAATCTTCTAACCAGAGAATTGTTCTTAGGCAGTGAAGAGCACCCCCCCCCCCATTTGTCTGCTTACCTTGAGAAGAGGTAAATTTTGTGTTTATTTCCAGATAACTCAAGAAAGCTTTGCTTGAAAGTAAGTTAAAACTGTAGGGAGTGCTTATAAAAAGCTGAAAGGAGTTGACAGGAATCCACTGGTTTGTAATCTTGTTTCTTTTTCAGTGTTTAAATTTTTTTTCCTGCAACCTGCCTGGAAGTTTTTTTTTCTTTGTTTGTTTTGTTGTTGTTGTTGTTGACTTTTGATTTGAATCCATGTCTTTAGATTTATTGTTTTAGAATCACTGGCCTCAATAAGTCTTCCTGTTACATAGATTTCCAGTAAATCTGTCTGCAGTCTTAGTTCAAAATGGCCAAAGCCTCAGATGGGTGGGCATCCACGGAAGGTCTTGACTGTCAGGTTTATTTGCTTACTTCAGAGGTCGGAGACTGCCCTTTGTCCTGAAGAGTAGATACAGACGTTTATGATGATCAGCAGTTGAAAGCCAGTGTGCACTAAATGGTTGGGCTCCAAGGAAGCTGGCTGGAACCAAACCCCAGGCAAGGTCAGAGTGGAACTGTGTTATTGCCACATTAGCATTATCAGCATCAATTCGATTCCCCAAATAATTTTTAATGGGGCCAATTTACCTCCACGTCTGTAACCAAGGTGCAGACCACTTGTCTTCTGTCCAGCAGACATTAGAAATCAGTAAGGCTCTCAATCTGATCTTGAGTTTTTCCAACAGTTACTTTATCCCCCCACACCTCCCTCCCCTGAGCTGAAAATTACGCACTAAACTCTGACGCAGACTGTAAAGCTTCAATGGCTTCTGTGGCACATGTCGCTCAGAGTGCTCCTTATGACTGAAGTTTGCAAAGCGAGTCTCACCGAGGTAAAACCTCAAAGACAGAATGCTGTGCTGGTGACAGGGGCACGGACCAGCAGGTGAAAGGGCCTGAGATGGAAACCCCAGTATTCACAGAAACTGAAATTGGATGTGCATGCCCATCTTACTCTGACAATGCTCCCTGACCCACCAGCCTAGCATGAAGACGAGCTTCCCACTGATTTTATGAGAGTCTTTTTACAAGGCAGAGAGCAACGGGAAAGACTCTGAATGTGCTTGCCCCTCTGGTCTCTGCATCACACTCACAGAAGAACACAAACACACACACACACACACACACACACACACACACACGCATACACACACACACATACACACACACACACACACACACACACACACACACACACACACACACACACACACACCATGTATACAAAAGTACCTTGAAACAATTTTGTAAATACTTCATACTTGCACAGCAGACGTTTTTACTCAAGGACTCGTCTCTCCAGCCCACAAACAGAGACATTTAAATACCATTCAATAGCTCAGAGTTCTAGAAGTCAAAAGTCTGGGCAGCTGCAGTAAGCTTCTTTACTTAGGGCTTTACAGGACTGAAACAACATTCTGGAAAAGTCCACTTTAAGTCCTCTGTGGTTGCTGACAAATCTCCATTCCTTACAAATCTGAAATGGAGCTTCCTATTACTTTGCTGGAATTTATTTTCTGATATGATTTTGATGCATTTCCTCACCAAGATATCTTGGTCTTCATGTATTTGTTCCTAGAAAAGACTGCTGTTTATGGGCTTACCATGTGACTCTCTGCAATGTCATTTCAAAGCCAGCAAGGGAGTGTCCGCTTTACAGTGAACCTCCTTGTATTTTTGTGGTGTTACAGAGGTCTGTCTCACTCTCTCTGCTTCATCCGTGTAGGTGGGCCCACCAGCATGTGGCCTCTACCTCACTCTGTAGTCTCACAGATTTCCTCGTGGCACATCAGCTCCAGGAAACATTCTGCTTTGTCCCCAGTACCGGAGACTGAGCTGGGCCTCCAGATAGTCCTCTGTGAAGTCTATAAACCTTAATTTCACCTACAAAGTCTGACATACCACAGACCCTTGGAAGTAACACTGGAAGATTGGCCAAGAGGCCATCTTAGAATTTGCTTCTTGTGCCCTGCTCCTCAGCTTAAAGGGATACAATGGCTAAACCATCAGCTGACTTGAGCAGCTCCTCTGTTTTGAGAAGATGGGAGGGGCAGAGACAAGATTTAAGCTGGTGTATGGGACAGTACTCCTCCCATAGCCACGGGCACTTTCGTGGCAGGCAAGCCCTCACACCACACAAAGCATTGTCTGTTACAGGAAGCCTTACAGGCTTGCTGGGTGTCCTGATGGAATGGCATCCAGAAGTCCAACTGCAGAGGCCATGTTACAGATGGAGAAGAGCCGGCCTCCTCTGTGCAACCACTCTTCAACCTCAGTTCTGGTTCTTGGTTCTGGCAGAAGATTCGTTCCTTCTTTAACAAATCAGTAAGTCCATAAACATTTAGTAAGAGTCAGCTCTACTCCAGGCCCTGAATTAGGCACAGTACATCATATCTGTCCTTTGAGAACCTCTAACTAGGTTCCTTTTTCCAGATGACATAAAAAGGAGGACTAAAAATGAGGTGGGAAGGACTAGTGGTGACATTCAGAAACATGAGTGGTAGCTGTGGCCAAAGGAGAGACTTTCATTCCCAAGGTATGTCCCACTAGAATGTTCTATGATGATGTGTGTAAATCCACACCATCCAATACAGAAGCCAGGGACCATATGTAGCTATTGAATGGGACTAACCAGTGTGAGGCAGAATGGATTACATTTCATGTAATTTTAATTTTAAATGTGAACTACCACATGTAACTCCTGTATTATATAGCTCAGAAAAATACTCCTAAGCCATTCATTTTTTTGTATGTGTGTATGTGTTCCTGCATGTGTTTGCATGTTTGTGGGAGGAAAAGGTCCATGTCAAATACCTGCATCATTCATTCTTCATTTGGTTTTTTAAGACAGGGTCACCCACTGCTCCTTGAGTTCACTGATTTGGCTAAACTGTCTTGTCAGATGACACCAAGTGTCTCTGCCTCCAAGGGGATTTATTGAGAGGCACTGCCTACCTGGTTTAAGTAGGTTCTCGGGATTAAACTCAGGTCTGAAAGTTCGAATGGCAGCTCTCAGCTGACTGGGCCAGCCCCTCCACCCTCCCAGTTGTTCATTCTGTTGGTTACTTTTAGTCCCTCTTTGTTCTTCAATTCTTCAGCTTCTAAAGGCGCTTAATCTAACATCTGAATTATCTCCTCATGTAACTTTATTCTCTCTGATTAATTTCTAGCATCAACATTAAGATAATGCAAACCAAAGAATTTTTAAAGGTAGATTCACAAAGCAAAACTGTATGAAATTTATTATCATACTATTATATCCAAATATATGAACCACAAACAAATACATGTATGTAATATTTATATTATTTTTTGATTATGTGTATATATGTGTCTTTGTGCAAACATGAGTATAAATGTCTGTAAAGTTCAGAAGAAGGTTTGGATCACCTAGAGAAGGACAGTTGTGATCTCTCTGATGTGCGATCCCTCCATCTCTGTAAACATGTTACAGGAGACTTAAGGGGTGGGAGAGAATTAGTTGGATGATACTGTTTTAATCCAATGTCTGGGTGATCCAAGCCAATGGCAAAAGCTTTTCTGCTGTTCGAGGAATGCCGGCAATGATAACCTTTGCCCTCTTTGAGGAAACATGGCAAATATATGTTTGTATCATCCTGTGTAGACAGTTGCTTTAATGCCCTTTCCTGATCTTATCCCTGAACTCAAGATTAATGGATTTCTGCTATGATCCTAGTTGCAAAATAATTATTATCTGTTACTTGAGTGTTGCCTCAGTGCTATCTTGCTAACATTGCTCCTTAATAATATTCTAGGAGAAATTAGAGCTCTTTTGTCTGAACAATGACTCCATTTTGTTCCTGTTTTGTGAAAATGAACCCATTTTGCTCCTAGCTTCTACAGAGCCTACCATAGTACTCTTAATAACTATGGGAGTCTTGCAGCATTTTCACCATTTGCCCCTTTCAATAGCATTCAAAAATAATTTTTATTTTATATGCCTGAATATTTTGTCTGCATGTATGTGCAGACATGTACATCATGTCATATCTTGTTCCCTCAGGGGCCAGAAGAAGACGTTAGAGTCCCTGAAATTGGAGTTATAGACATCCTATAGATAATGGGAACTGAAGCTATGCCCTCTGGAACAGCAATATGTGCTTTTAATCTCTGAGCCATATCTTAAGCTCATTTCCATAGCATATTGATGCCAAAGACATCAGCTGTAGAGTCCCAGTTCTTCCAGCCAACGATTTCTTGGCTGGTTCTTTTGTTAAATAGGTTTACAGTGTTGGTAAATAGGCCTGAGATGTTTCTGGACAATAACACAGACTGTATATTAAGTCTGTTACTTTGGACTCTAGCCATCATCTCATCGAGAATGTGCCCTTTGGGTATGGCACCACAATTAGCTTAATATGCAGGTCAAATGAACAACAGTTGACTGTAACAAGGACTTATAAAGAACTGTGGTGCACAAATGCCATTTAAACGTAACTTATCTTTTTCTTTTTAAAAATTTAAAGCATGCACCATAGAATCTTAGATAATATTAAATACAGGCATACGAAACAAAGATAATTGTGCTTATATTCTTTCCTCCCAAATCCATTTTCAATCATCTGTTGTCTAGAACACTTGCAATTCTATTGAAGAAAAGTAGTAATAGGATTTGAGATTCGCAAATGCGTACAACTGGTTTGGCATCCTAATAGTGGAACAATCTACAGCTGGATGAAGACAGCACAGATATATTAGAAGCACTGGTCCTAAAATCTCCTCAAGATAGACCATGAAGAAGAGCCAACTCCAGGTAGTGCAGTTGGCTTGCTTTTATTTCTGTACTCAGAAGGCTTATTTATACCAAGAACATCTCAGCTATCCTTCTAGCTGCCGTGTGTGCTTTGGAAGGATCCCCAAGAAATCATGGAAATGCAGTTATGTGGTGAACCTTTATTTTGTTTGTACTGTGACTTTTTTTCAAATGGGAAGCACATTTTAATTTAATCTAGTAAAATAACTTTTAAAGAACAATAAATTAAACATCAGCAGTTTTGAGCCAGAGGCAAGAGAATCATCACAAGTTCTAGGCAAACCTGCTGTACGTAGAGAGCTGTGGACAGCTAAGGCAACAGGAGGAGATGCTCTCAAAACACAAATAAACAGAACACTCATAGACACATGTAGACAGCAACACAAGATCAAATAAAAATAACCTCTGGACCCACTTCTCAGAATATTTGAGGACTTTTGGAGTACACCCTTCGAGATTTTTTTTTTTTTTTACTAACCCTTACAGAGCAGTGGTCTCCGGCTTCCTAAGGATGGGTTTGAGCCAAGCAAGCCCTAACCAAGCCATTCCTGGAATTCCGTACACAATTGCCATCCAGCAGACGGATGTTTAGACTGTTGCCAACAAGGAACTGGTACAAATCCTGCTGAAATAAGGCAAGATTTTAAAAAGCCAAGTCCGCACATGCATCGGAATTGCAGCATTTTCTTACCACAAGAACCCAGAAGTACAGATTCAGAGTAGGAGGACATGAGCAACTTCTGGCAAACTTTCTGGGGGAAAAAAATAAAAGAGTATGGCAGGGCCGAGAAGATGGCTCAGTTGGTAAAGCACTTACTGCACCATGCGGACCTTAATTTGGATCCCACAATGGCGCTTTACCTACACAGCAACATACATCTGTAACCCCAGAACTTCTGCACAGAAGTGGGAGACATAGAGAATCCCTGGATCCTTGCTAGCCAGCTAAGCTCCTCTGCGCTTGTCCTAGTTTGTTTCCCTGCCGCTGCAATAAAACATGGACCAAAAGTTGCTTGCAGTTGGGGTAGGAAAGGATTTATTTGGTTTACATGTTACATCATTGAGAGGAGTCAGGGCCAGGAACTCAAGTGGGAGCAGAGGTAGGACTCACAGAGGAAGCTTCTTACTGGCCTGAAGGTTATACTACATAGAGCCATCTGCCCAGGGATGATACTGATCATATGTTCAGTGCAAGCTATGTCGCAGGGGAGAATGCATGGACAGTCCTGGGTATCCACCTCCCTGGCCTTTCAGCCCTGCCAACTTAACTCCCTGACTCTGGGAAAATGTGTGGCAGTGGGAAGATAGCACACACGGTTGTGTGGAAGAAGCAATTGGCAGGCACTTAGTCAAAAAATACAGAGTGAGAGATGGTCAAGGTGGTGGTTGTTGCTTTCCTTTGCTTTGTGTGTTTGGTTTTGCCTTTTGGAGACAAGGATCCACATAGCTCAGGCTTCCTTGAACTCGCTCTCTAGCCAAAGATGATCTTGAACTTGGGATCTTCCTCCAGGGCTAGGGTTAAAGGCAGGTAAGTCTGAAGGAGAGAAGGAGGGGGATTTTTACAGAAGTCCAAAAGAGATGGGCACTGAGTTAGGAAGAACAGAAGTTCCCTGTGCCTTTGCCAATCTCACTTTCCCTTCCTTCTGCATCCTGAAGTTGCAGAACAGAGATTTTTGTTTAGTTTTGTTTTGAAGGTGAATTAGGACATCCTAAAGTATACTTGGGTTTAAACTACAGAAGGGACAGGAGGGAATATCCTCACTCCATGAAAAGTCCAGAGGGATACCCAGCTTTGCCTCAGCTACTTGTCATGGCTTTGGAGAGTCAGCAGGAAGGCTTGCTTAGGAGCCGGGCTGGCCGAGTGTTGATTAGAATGGCTGATGGAGTTAGCAAAAACTTTACCCTAGTCAGCTCTCTGAGAGGTTTAAAAAAAAGCATAGAAATTTTCTCCTTTTTACAAAACATATGCATGACTATATATAGGCAGTGCATAGACATCTCCCCGGTCTCCTGGAGTGTGCAGACTGTTGTAGGAGCTCACAGGGGTGACGTGCTTTGTCCAGACTCACCAAGCACCAGGGGATAGAGGGAGGACCAGTTAGTAAGAACAGTTGGAGAATTAGGGCCTGAAGCTTTGTAAAGAACAAATTTTGGGGGGATGAAGAGTGGCTCTGTGGCTAAGAACACTTGCTGTTATTGCAGAGGACCTGAGATATGTTGCCAGCACCCACACCATAGCTGACAACCGTGCTCAAGCCTACATCCAGGGCATTGGTACCTCTTTTGACACAGACCACATACAAACATGAAGACAGAACATTCACGCATATATATTTTTTAAGGAAAACAAATTTTCTATGCTTTTTAAAAAACATCTCAGAGAGCTGACTAGGGTAAAGTTTTTGCTAACTCCATCTGCCATTCTAATCCAAATACAATTTTAGTGTTTTACAAAACATCTTATAGCAGACTTGGTACACACTTGCAATCCCAGTATAAGAAAATGAAGGCAAGAGGATGAGGAATTCACGATTATTTTCAGATATATAACAGTCTCTGGGTAAACCCGGGCTACATGTTATTGTGTTTCTATTAACAACAAAAGAGAATGTTTGTGGTATATTTTATGAAGAAAAGACAGTTTGTGGATGAGTGAGGTCAGAGTCACAGGCAACTAATAGGTGTGTCAATTGGTCAGTGGATTGCCAGAGCATCACTTTCTTAACCCATGACCCATCTTGGACATTATGCATGGTGTGGGCTTCCTGGGAGTATCAATATTAAAGACTTATATTCCTAAAGAACTTATTGCCTCTTATTAGGGTGTTGACAGGTGAAGAGACTAGGGAAACATAAGTTATTGTTGGTAAAATGGAGCTCATTACTTGTGTCTGTTAGTAAAACTTCACTGAAACATAGATCTGTTCACTCTGCCACCTGTCAGTATGGAGGGTTACAAGACAAAGCAACCCCAACCCTCAGTATGGGGAGTTACAAGACTACTCCCCCCGCCTTAAGACAAAGCTCACCATGTCTGAACCTTTCATGAAAGATTCCCAATTCCTGATGCTGACCATAGCACCCACTCCAGAACACACAAATAGTGATGACAGTGGGGAATACATCCCCAAAGGAGGCAAAATTAAGGCCACAACACAAGGGATTCATAGGCATTCACTATGTAAGGCTGAGGATTGGAAAAAGCCAAGGCAGAAGGTCTCCTTATGCCCACACAGGCAGCAAAGAGAGAATGAAGAACTGGTAAGACTGCAGGACATGCTGGGCTGCTTAGCAATGAGGCCAGAGTCGCTTCAGCATGCCTACAAGTCTGCAGGATCCCTCAGCATTCCATCTAGGCTGAGGCTGTTCCGGTTTGCTTCTTTGCAAGTTCACTTTGTAGTAAAGTGCTAGGCAACTCCAACTAGGAGCACTTTCTTTTCCTTTAGCTCTCTCCTCTTCCACTTCTGAAAATATTTAGCCACTTGGAAGCAGGCCAATATAAACATCCAGAGTGATGAAGCATGACCCTGGTGCCCTGGGGTTACCCATGTGACCTCACGGTTCCTCTGTGTTGTGTTGGCCTGGCAGTGGAAGAGGGAAGTCACTCACAGGAGTCTGACGGACTGAGTGAAAGATCCTCCTTCATTTCTTTACCTGTGACCTGATGCACACAACTGTCCGCTAACACTGAGGTGTAGGTGGTCTGCCTTCTTACGGCAAGAATGCCTCCTGTCTGTTTCTAGAGCCCAGTGTGAGAGCTGGGAAGGGGGATGGTTCAGGAGACGATCTCTCCTACAGCCCCCTCAGCCTCCAGACAGGAATTTGAGTGGCAGTGATTGGATAAACAGTTTAATTTATTGGTGACAGAAGAACCGAGTCTAGCACAAAGAATCGTATTGCTCTTTTCTCAAAGTGACTTTTCTTTCTATGCATTCCGATATAGCAAGGCCACTGGGGATGTAGCCGAATACAAAGGATTGATTTTGCCTGAAAAGAGGGTCAGGCTGTCAGAAGAAATTTTAATAACCATGTTGTGAAAGGCATATGGAAAGGTATAGAGACATCAAATCTGGGGATGTGGCCATCAAGGGGAAGACAAGGAGAAGAAAGTGAATGCCTTGTATTTATTGAGGGTGAGGGATACTTTGATGCACTGTTTAATGGGTCTCCCATGTCCTCAGTTTAGGCCTAGAAAATTCTTACATCTATTTGCACCTTGTCACCTAATATTTACTTAAGGAACAAAACAATCTTGCTCCAGGGATATTTTTGGTTTCTTTACTCATAAAATCATTGACTTTAAAATTGCTAAGACTACTTCCAAACTTAAAATTCATGAAAATCGATTCTTGGAGTCTTTCGATGTTTTGAACTTCCTGGAAAGAAATTTTATACACAGGAGTTTCTAAGTCCACACAGGTCATAGCAGCAAAGTTCCATTCAGTGCACATGGGTTGACAGAACCTTCCTTCCACCTTCCTGTTGTATAGGAAGGCCTTCTACCTAACTGTGTGGTTCTGATAAGCTCTGGAAAATGTTCAATAATAATTGAACTGTCCAGAAAAATAGATTTGAATCCTGTCCCAAAGACAGAAGATAGTTTGAATCCCAAGAAAATGGACATTCAGAATGGTGAGGTTAGCAAAGGTCCCCCCCCCCCACTAGTCAAGTATTTCCATAGCTACAAACTGGTGGACAGTCAAAGTCAAACTCTGGTATACATTAAACCTGTATTCATGGCTCCAGTGGGAGAATCAGCAGCTTGGAAAGTGGACAGAGGTAAGGAATTCCTGAACATTGCCCAATGATACTCTCCCTGACATCTACAAACAAGGGAAAGGACAACTATACACACAGTAAAGCCCTTCAGAGATAACACATCCCAGGACCTCTTGCCTCCCCATGTAGACTTCATGTAATGAAACTGTGCTTCCTGAACTGTTTTCTCACTCAGTAGCTTAAAGTATAGCAAACAATTCAAGAAGTTTAGCAAACCTGCCCAAGAAATCATATGCATATGTGAGCCGGCCTTAGCTGTGGATTGAAGCACAAACTCCATCCTTCCTGCCTCTTTTTTCTTCTGATTTTTTTTTTATAGACTGTCTATATGCTTTCAAAATTCATTTCTTGAAACCTAATCTCCAATGTGATAGTATAAGAATTGGGCCGTCTTAGGGAGCCAGTCTTTTGGAATCCTCTAGCCCTTCTGCCGTGTAAGAACACATAGGAAAGACTAGTATAAAGACTGCTCGTGGGGGATTAGTGTTCTTCACACACCAAATCTGATGACACTTTGATTCTGGTTTCCCAATGTCCACAGCTATAAAGAATAGCTTTCTAGCATTTATGGATTATCTACTTTGTGATATTTTTGTTACACCAGTCCAGCCTTCCTTTTCTTGGTATTTTTCTATACCTCATAGAGAGCAGGGGTGTCTTGAAGGTGGTGTCTAGCCATACCTTGTTGTATGGAATCTTGAAATAATGGCTTAATCGTTGAAGAGGCTCCAGATCTGATAGCTGAGGTGAAGCGGGCAGAATTGAGCTGTATCACCCACATGCCATCTCGGTCAGTGGTTCTCAACCATTGGTTTATGACCCTTTTGGGAGGTTGAATGACCCTTTCACAGGAGTTGCATATTGGAGATCCCTCACATCATCAGATATCTTCATTAAAATTCATAACAGAATCAAAATTACAGTTACGAAGTAGCAACGACAATAATGTTGTGACTGGAGTCGCCATGACATGAGTGAGGGTCATAGCATTAGGAAGGTTCAGAAGCACTGCTCTGGGTGAGCCTTGAACCAGTAATTTTCCTTTTCTGTTCTCCTTCTGTTATCTGCAATATCATGAGAGTAAACATGTCTGGCTTCATAGTGCTGTTCAGTTGAGGCAGTCAGACCACCTTCAGAACAGGCTCGGCCTCATCAGGATTCAGTATTAGAACTCTATCCCACAAACCTTATATCTGGTCCATAGAAACAATCACACTTAATCTTGGCATTGAGGCAAGTAAGAGGCACACAGGAGCAGAAAGAGACAAAAAAAATTTCATAGGATGATAATGAAAAAGAAATAGAGAAGTAGATTGGGGTAAGATTTCCACTGAATACATGTTTGCCAAGTGTCAACCATGTACCACAGGCACAGTGGTAGTGGGTAAGGGACAACGGATGAAGCATATGCGACAAATACTCATAAGAACAAAACTCTTAGGAAGGAGAATGAGGAAAAGATGCTAAGGAAAAATAAAACTAGGAAGTTGCAGGAAGAAGAGAAGGCATATCAATTGTGTACAGATTGTCATTCAAGCCTTTGCTTTCAAAGTCGAATTGCAGGTGTGTATGCGCCATTGGAGTGTATACTACTCAGTGTCATGTTATGGCCAACACTGAGGATGCATGAGATGAGTGCACACTCTCTTTTTAACCTCCCCTGTGTGGGGGGGGAGGGGTGGATGTGGGAGGAGGCATGCATGTCACTGTGTGAGGTCAGTGAAGGGCAACAGTGGGTGTGAGTCCTTGCTTTCCTCCTGGTATGAGACAGGGGCTGCTCACTCCCCATTGGATATGCCAAGCTAGCTGGCCAGCTGCTCCCAGGGATTCTCCTGCTGCTGCCTCCCGTGTCTGTGTTAGAGTGCTGGTCTTGCAGAAGCGGCTGACTTTAAGTGGGTTCTAGATGCTTGAATTTAAGTCTTCACATGTGAACAGCCAGCAGTTTACCCACCGAGACATCCATCTTCGAAGGCCTCTGAGTCTCTCTTTCCTTAGAATTGTAGTATTTTCTGCAGTGATAGAAACTGCTTTCATTATTTAGTTGGATATGTGTGCTGATTAGATTTCCCTCGCAGTTTGTGTGGACACAGCACTTCTTTAGCTAAACTCAATCAAAGAACCTCAAGTGGCATTTGCATACAGCAACAAGCAGCCTTGTGCTTACAAACACAGATGTAGAGAAATGACGAAATCAACAACTATTTACCTCTGCTTCCCAGCACAGGACCGCTACATGATTTTGATGAAGACCAAACAGAGGGATTTCAACAAAACACCAGGAGGTGCAGCTGTGTTTCCAAGCACTGCACAGCGTTTGAATAATTCAGAGTTTACATCAAGTACCTCTTAGTATTAACAAGGTACAGAATAAACTGTTGACCGAGGACGCCTGAGTCTGCAGATAGGCTCGCCAATTTTTAGTAACTCATGTTTTACTACCAGCAGGGCAAGCAATCACAGCCAACATGCCTGGGGTCTGTGACCTGTTCATCTTTCTAAGGGGACAGGTACATGTTAGCATCAGAATTTGGTTAGAATTTGGTTCAAAAACAAGCTAAAGGTATGGTTTCCAGTAGAGAGGCTAGATTCTTCATTCCCAGTATATAAATACTAATGGTAATTTCTTCAACTTCTTTATCAGGAAGATAAATGAAATTTGCTGTTTGCAGATGACCATTTGGTATGATTGATATATAACTTCCATATTAAATAGAAGCTTAGGGAAGGGTTGGTGATACAGAGTGGGCTCTGTGGCTTGGAAACGTGCCCCATGGGCCACACTAATATGAAGGCATTGGTTAGAATTCCAGTTTCTAGTGTACAAACAAAGCTGGGTCACCCACAGCTAGACATACTGGTTGAGGGATGGTCTATTCTATAGATCCCTTCCATGTTCAGTAAAAGACAGTCTGTGGTGATTATCCTTGAACTTTGTCCTCCAGACGGGAGTGAGCCACTAACAAAGTTATGATTAGTAAACCACTCCTTGGTTTTTCTTTCTTTTTCCTCTTTAGATTGAGCAGGATAGAGGTTCTAGAATATATGTCAGGTCTCATAATCTATGGGTGGCATCTACTCATCACTGAAAACCGCCATAAATCTGTCGGATTCTTCTTGCTGGTGAAGTGCTAGAAAATGCTGGTGTGTTTGATTCTGGCCTGGCTCTAGCTTTCTAGAAGATGCCAGACCAGGCAGGGCTGAATTTGTTCCTTTTTGTCCCAGGACAAGGATGGTCAGGAAGCTGTGTGAGGTCAGGGGTGGGGGGTGTGCATAAGACAAGGGGTGCAGTAAGCATGGCCCCAACAAGGCATGAACAAAAGGCAGTCTATATTTTGCCAAATATGACTTTCAGGGAGAGATCCCTTCTGGCCTGCAAGTTACAACAGAGGTAAGATTGCAAAGATAGAGGAGTGCTTTGCCTTTCAAAGCCAGGGAAGCTGGAACATCTGATCTTACTGCTGAATTTGGAAAGGAAAAAGAAAGACACTTTTCCAGAATCAGGATATCTGAAAGAAAAACAAAACCTGATGTAGATGGTCTCAGAACTGCATTGAAACAGCCCGGAGAAAGCTGAAGTGAAACGTGTGCACGTATATATACATGCGAGTAAGTACACATGTATGTATGTATGGACTCATTTCATTTTAAGATCTAGACTAAAGCCTTCAGTATGCTATCATCAGGCTGTGTGGCCTTGGCTAAGGAACAGAACCTCTCTGAACTCCAGTTTCTGCGTTGGTAGCAGCCTGTACTCTACCTGCCGCTGTTCTCATCACCAAGCAATAGCTTCCAAATCATATGAAATGTTTTACACTCACAGATGACAACTCAGTCATGGGTTGTAGCTGGAGTATTGACGATGGCCACTGATACTGACGGCTCTAGATGAGAAAGAACAGCAGGGCTGAGGACGGATGTTCAGTGCTGACATGGAATACGGAATGTGCCAAAACAATCCAAGTAGAAGGATCTCTTAGTTTGAGGTGACTGGATCTTCCTGCTGCCTGTGAGCTGCATACCTTGAGAATGTTCCCACTGTGATCTGTGCCCCACCCCCCAACCTTAAATAAATAAGCAAAGTTTTATGATTGGTAAAGTGTCTTTAAATGTGGAGATCTGAATTTTTATCTGTGAAGTCCTGCTCACTGTTTCACAAGTTCGGAGCATTAACACACTTACCAATGGAAACAGTGACTCCATCCACACATGAAAAACTGTCCTGTAGCTAACATACTCAAGAGTATGACCGGTTAAATAAGAGGGGGCCAGTGACTGGCGTAGTGGTAAAGACGCTTACTATGTAAGCCTAGAGACCCGAGTTCAATCCTCACATCTGACATAATAGTAGGGTAGAGAACTGATTTCCCAAAGTTGTTCTTGGACTCCCCCACCTCCCAGGAAGAACGGTGTGTGTGTAGCAGTGATAATAGCTTGTGTAGCAGCAATGGGGGCACAGCACTGGTTCAGGGTGGGGTAGGATAAACTTGTACATTATCAGCTCTCCATAAGCCTGAATTCCTCATCTTCATATACAACCAACTGCAGAAAGGGTCACAGGAAATAGTTTTATTGTGAGTGAACATGTTCCGGTATTTGCCATTTTGCCATTATTCTCTTGGCAATACAACATTTGCATAGAATTTGTATTGTACTTACTATCTTAAGTGATGCATTGATGCCTAGATGTATTCCAAAGGCTGTGCATATGTCATATAAAAACTAGTGTTTTATATAAGAAATTTGACTATTCAAAGTGTTTGTTATCTGTTGCTGTCCTGCAACCATTTCTCCTTAGATACCAAAGGATTAATGTCAAGAGATGCTCAGATAAAGTTAGTAACAAACTGGTCTATAGTCTTTTATTTTGCATCACAATGTAATGCAGGCTGGCCTTAGGCTCCCAACCCTCCTGTCCTTCGCTGTGATTACAGATGTAACCAGCATTGTTCTTGTCAGATTGCCTAGCACCCCTACTCCCACCTCAAAGCATAGTCTGAGAGAATCAAAAGTGGGGAAATTACAGAGACAGAAAGTGGCATTGTGTGGCCAGATCAGCAAACAGATATAGCAAGAGATGCTACTGTAGGGAAAGGGGCGGGTTCTTCCTTATTACCTAGGCCTAGCAAGTTCCAACCAATTCCGGTGAACTCTAGTTGACCGGTTGTTTTTGTGCTGTGAGATCAAAACAGTTTTACTGTCTTTAAGTGGTTCAGATAGGGACATGGGGAACCAAAAATATATTTCATAATTTGTGAAAAGTAACTTGGATTCGAGCTGCAATGTCCTTCTCTGCCATAAGTAGTGACCACAGTGTACATACGTCCTCTGTGCCTATCCCAGATTGACAGAGGCAGAGCACACACACTATGGTGGACACCATGTGACTCAGAAAATCTGCAATTCTCATAATTTGGAGCTGAGAAAAGACATTTTCTAACTCCAGTCTATCCATTGGAATAGAAGGTCATTATTGGTCCTCAGCGAACTTTGAAATACATTCCCTATGTTTGAAAGGCAAGGAGTACTGGAGTCTGAGTGGACCAAGACCCAAGAGTCTTCTTTTGTACCCGTGTAGGAGAAGGGACACACAGCTGCATTTTTAGAGCTCCTGGGTAACTGAATGTATTAAAACTTTGCAAGGCTCTATATAGGATGGGGGCAGGAGAGGGAGTATGGGTTAAGGGGTGCACATATTTGGTGGCAGCAGTTCAGGTGGAGGGAGAGAAGCTTGGGTAGTGGTGGCAGGATTACAGCATCCTGGGGAGAAGCATGGGTGGCTGGGAGGAGGGCTAGGGGAGCACAGTGGGAGTGCTCCTGTCTGGAGCACTGCAGCATGAAGCATCCCACTTGGAGTAGCAGATGTTCTGATTCTCTGCAGGCCCAGGAGGTGTGCAGCTAATTAACAGAGCTTTGTGTCCTACTGTGGTAGAACAATGAACACAGGGAAGGTGAGGAGGAGGGTGAGCATTGTGCTATATACATTTCTCCCAGTTATCTGCAAATTACCGTTATGCACATAAATTTGTAGAAATGCTGAGCAAAGGAGCCCTGCTCACCCAATATAGCATACACTCCTTGTTAAGTGGCTTTTCTTTTCAGAGACTACATCCTTATTATTAATTCTGTATCTTCACCTTTCTGTGAGACGGGTGTGAATATTCCCACTTCGCAGAGAAACAAAACAAAGCAAACCACGTTGGCTGATAAAGCAGAGGCCATAGTTTTCATGCAAGAATATGGTTGACTATTTCCAAATACAGTCTGTAATTCTGTGTGTGACTTTGTGGCTGTTTTATCATGGCAGTGATAGCTCGATACTGTATTTGTGTTCAGAACCCACACATCACATGACAATAGTGTTCACCAGGTATTGTTTATTTGCATGTGGTCCTGGGAAAGAAGGTTTACAGGAGAAACACACACTGCCATGAAATCAACCAGCAGGACATATATATCTGAAGTTGCAGGGATGGGAAGATGGCTCAGCTCATAAAGTACATGACATGTGTACTGAAGAGTAGGAGTCTAGACTTTTTGGGCCCACATGAAAAGCTATGTGTGGCAATTGTGTTTCTGGGAAACCAGGACACAGATGAGTCTCTTGAACCTTTTGACCACTCAGCCAGATCAAACTGGCTTAGTTAGAGATCCTGTGTGTAAAAAAATTTGAGTCCTCTGGCCTCTACATGCTTTTTATTGTCTCATACACACACATCTACGAGCATGAAAATGCATTGTCTTTGTTTTAAAATGGCCACTTAAAACTACCATTTAACTCAAAGCACCAACAAGTGCTTAAATACATCCAAATCCTATACCTAGCTCAGAATCTGTGTCTGAGGAATGGTCATCATTAGAGTGAGCAACCAACAGTTTGATTTCCTTAGTTCACTGCGATTTCTTCAAATGACATTCAGTAGAATATGTAGTTTATGGGGAGAGAACTGGGTTCTATGGTTCTGTTCAGATGAAAAGATGACAGACTCAGGCTCTATGCAGACCTCTTCAATGACTGGAGAGCCATTATGGAAAACAACAGACAACTCAAAAAATGACGCAAATCAGTAAAAACCTGGAGGCCTACAAGAGCTACATTTTGATTCCTATATTCCACCTAGAATCTGTAGATTTATTTTAAAAATTCCCACTGAAAAGACTTCCAAAACATATTGTTTTCCTTGGTTGCCTCCAAAGACTGAAGACAAGTTCCTAGTACTGAAGACACCACTGGCTTCAGACATAGGAAGCCAAGGATAGAGCTGTATTTGGCCCAGGGCCGCCTCTCATCTGAGGCACCTGTGAGCTGCACCAATGACATGCATAGCATGAGAACTCTAAGGGTGTGACTGTGGCCCTCACACACTGGTGCTAACCAGCAGCTCTCTGACAGGACGGAGGGCTGTGGAAGGAGGGGAGTTATAAAGCTGGTACTGGAAGGCCTGCCAAACACACAAGGCTGGGGAAGCCATGACTATTTTTTTAAATATAAACGATATTAAAAGTGTATAAATAAACTTTCATTTGTTTAAGTCCAAATTTATATAGATTTTGCTATTCACACTTGAAAGTGCTGATTCCTTCTGCAGGGAGAGGGTCTGTGGTTAGAAAGCGAGATGGAGGAAGGCATTTTTTAAGGGTTCTGTCATCACATTTGCTCCCAAATCAATTGAGTTCAGCAAATAAATTAGATCCAACTAAAGCATGAACATTTCCCCCACATCAATTAATTAATCACAGATTCAATGTGTGAGGTGAAAGCAAATGGATAGAAAACTGCAGTGTAGCAGGCGAAAACAACTTTGCAAAGCTACAGGTGAGCATCTCCCTGGAGAGGCCATGGGTGACTTTCCCTCAGCTAAGAGGATTCTGTTCTAAAGTCAACGTTTCTCTGTGCCATCGTCTTTGTAAATTTCCTATGAGAATAAACTGACAGTCTGTGTCTTATTTTCTCTGGTTGCCCATCACTTTCTCAAAGGACTGTGTGTGTCACTGGGTGGTCGCACACTTACCTCTGTGCAAGCATTTCCCTTTCTGTTAAGCTTCCTGACCACCCCCTCTGCCTTTCAGCACAGAGCATACTTCTTTTTATTCTAGTCCTACTCTGCACCCTTTTACCTGCACATGGTAAGTTGGCAAAGAATGCCTTTAAATTGAACCAAATGCTTGTACATTTCATGCTATGAGAACCCAGCTTTGGCAGTGTCGGGGTTAAATAGAAATCAATGGGAAGGGAGAGAAGTTAGCAGTACCATTTCACGTGTGGCTGGTCTGGGAGATAAACCTCCCACTACTTGGAAGTATTTGAACTTCTCTGAGTAGAAAGTCCAATTAGAATTCTCCACACTAATATTATTTGGTCACAGATCCCTTTATTTCCTTTAATGTCACATTCCTCTTAGAGTGTTTCATGCCATAAAACACATGGTCCAGGAGCCTGTGGTGAATTGAATATCCTCCAGTCTCCCTTTGCTCTGACTTGTCCTGTCCTTTCCAGTTGCTTTGTGGTCACACGTCTCTAGCATGAACTGAAGCATCCCTCAGTTACGAAACACTTCCATCCCACGGGCTGCAGAGCAGACATTGCTGCTGGTCCAAACAGAGAAAGCTCCCCTCATCTGTGCACACTCAGAACAGGCCAGCAGCTGCTCTGGGGTGATCCCTATCAAAACAGCCAATATTTAAAATGGTACAAACCCTTTCCTCGGGAGCCTGGAAGTTGCAGAAGACCTCATATGGCCCCTTCTGGATCTTTCTAGTTCTTCACTCCCATTCGTTGTGGGTCAGAAATGCTATTCCTTTTCAAAGGCTGCCCTGGGAAATCACTTGGCTAGAATCCCGATGGCCTGATGCTGCATACTTGGCTGGCTTGAACTTCCTGCTCTGCTGATGCTACCATACAGCAGGAGGAGAAAATGAGGCTGGGTAATTCAGTCACTCTGGTTTTTTGGGTAATTTTCACAATTCATTAAGAATGTAAAATCATATTGCTTCACATATATCTTCCTTCCCACATCCCTATTCATCTATCCACATATGTATTACGGCTTATGCCCCGCTGGAGCCGGCTTTCACACTGCAGTTGGGTTTGCAGCCCCTGGAGCTGCGCAGTGAGAAGCTTATTCATAGCAACATGAATAATCAGAATCTAACATTCACTGACCTTGTATTATAGTCCACAAATAATCACCCCAGCAATTTTATAACCAATTTTATGAAACCTTACTGTGTGCTGTCTATGCATGAAAGGACTCCGGTTCAGAGACCATGCAGAAGTCAGATAATGTCTAACAAATGTCGAGAGAAAGGGAAGGCCTGTAGTAAATGAGGACCATTCGCACGAGTCTCAAGGAGGCATATTTTCCCTCCTTTATAGGGAGTTATAAATGCATAGTTAATGTTTTGATTTAATTGGTGAAATAAAAAAAACATTTAAAATTGCAAAATTGGGACAAGCAAATTTTAAGGACTCTTGCCAAGGAGCTGTATTGAATCGGATGCTTTATTGACTATTAGTGGAGAAAGTAGAGAAGTTGAAATATCAGAGAAATAGAAATTTCAAAAATTCTGAGAGTTTGGGTGAGGAGTGTAGATTTATCAAGGGCATGTGGATTGCAAAGGGCTAGAAAACTCTCTACTCTTAATGAATGAGCTCGGTAATGGTGCAATTTTTGCTGCTTTAGAGGCACATTGGCATAGTAAAACTACAGATTAGACTTTTACTTCAGTTTCTGTTATGTAGGTCATATTCACTGGGCAATGACTTGGTGGGTTTTGTTGTTGTTGTTTACATTTTCCTTGTATGAGATTCAGGTTCAATGAGGCTAGGCACTGCACAGAATATGTGCGCTCTCTGTGATGCCCATGAGAAACTGGAATGTTTACGGTCCTACAAGCACTGGAAGAGCAAACATGAATTTTAAAAAAGGCATTTAGGTTGAATCAGAATAAAATGCTTCTCTTTTATCTCTATACTTGGCTATCTAGGAATCTGTATCCAAAAATGTATGACTGAATATAGAAAATTAGAGCTATCTGCAGGCTGGGGGGGGGGGCATTGGGAACTACTTATGACAACTGCTACATTTATGAGTAAAACATTTCATCTCAAATGGAAACACAAAATACAAACAAAAACTGTGGCTCAATAGATGCGTCTTGGATTTCTTTCTGCTCTGCAAGCTGTATTGCCAATCAATAGGCTGGACTGACTAAGAAAGCAATTTGTTCCTTTTTAAAATTATCTTTGACTGGATGGTACCACCTTCCAGGTATACTTTAAGCCATGGCTTTATCCTTACATGGAATCATGTGAAGCTTTTGCTTCAGAGGTTTGATTTTTAAAAGATATTTTCTGTTTTGGAATATAACAGTATCCAGTCATAGCACTCTGATCTCTGGCCTGTTGGCATGTGACTAATGCTCGTCCAATCAAAAACTTTGCCTAGGGGTTATTTGGCTTGAAGACTTCCATTCAGATTAAGGCTCCAAAAGTGGAGGAACAATGCTAACTTTTGTGAACTCCACTTTGTGAAAAACCACACAAAAATAGGATAAATTAATACTCAGGGGTTTAGAATCTAAAGTTAAATTTTGCTTTTCTTTTTCCTGTGTGACCCCAGGTTATCTACCATAGTTTACTCATTTCAAAAAAGAAATACAGTAATAAAGAAGTTATATATTGAAAGTGAGTATATTCTAGATCATAAATGCTTTAAGGGGAGAAGGAGAAGTGGCTCAGTCTAGTGCTGCAGCTCAGTGCTAGGTGGCTTAGCACTCTATGGGGCCCCATGTTTGACTCCCAGCAGCACAAAATTGCTTGGTTACCTACTTAATTGATGAATTGAAAATGATGAATTTAAAACTGATGAATCTGAGTAAGATTCAAGTTGTATTTGACTCTGTGTTTTGTTAGTGTAACTTTTGTCAAAGTAAGTTTATATGTTCATAATGGCATGTGCTGCAGCTGGGATATGTGTTCTACAATATATCTTAACATTCTCAAAATGTATTTGTTGATAGATTAATTCCCAATGTGATGGTGTTAAGATGCCTCCTTGAAAAATAATTAGGTTTGGATGAGGTTGTAAAGGTAAGACATCACTATAGGAGCAGTGCCCTTAAAGGAAGAGACATTAAGAGCTTGCCTATATTTTTTTATTCCTGACATATGAAGGCACATTGAGAAGGAAACCATATGTAAACCAGGAACGTACTTAACTGGGCATTAAATCAGCCCTTGATATTGGACTTCCTAGAGTTTAGAACCATGAGAAATCAAATCTTGTTGAGTTGTCCCTACCCTAGCATTATATTTTTTCCTTCTCCAACAGAATGTTTTACAACACCTTTTAAAAGTGAACGGCCAACATTCTCTTTCTCTCTGTGCATCTCTCATCCAGATGATAAGGAACTAGGTATTAAGTGCCTGGGTATAAATAACAATGATAGCACGAACTCAAAGGTAGTTTAAGAAAATACAACTAAATCAATAAAACCACAGGGATTAGTGAATATCTTTCAAGAATAATTCTGAATGTTAATAGTTTTAATTACTCAATGACAAAAAAATAAAGGATTCATTATTCCTCCAAGATTGAATTAGAAAACAGGATCAATCATGCCTTCAAGAAACACACCTCATGACCAAAAGTATATATTATCTTAGAGTAAAAGGTTGGAAGAAATTTATTCTAAGATAATAAATAAATAAACTAAGATAATAAAACTAAGAAACAAGCAGACAGATATTTTGATAACCAGTAAGGTATACTCTAAACCCAAAATATGAAAAATAAAAAGGCCACTATATTAGTTTTTTGACCAAGAAGTAACTGAGACAGTAACTTCATAGTTATAAATGTAATAATTCATCAAGAGGACTTACAACTCTAAGCAAACATACTAAGTATATGCGTACTCAGTTTGATCAAACTAATGCTACTATATATAAACCTATAGATTAATACCAATGCAGTGGGGGACTTCAATAGTCTACTCTGGGAAAAAATGCAGAAAAACACTGGAGTTAAAAGACATAATAAATAAAATTGACTAGACATACATCTACAGAACATTCTACCCAAACATTATGACTACACGTTATTTCCAGCAGATAACAGAATTTTCTCCAAAATTAATGTCATATTAGTGTACAAAGTGTGTCTCAACAAATATAGGAGAATAAAAGTAAAATACTGTATTTTTGTCTGACCACTAAAATAAAATAAAATCAATAGTAATAGAAACTGTAAAAAGTATACAAACTTATGTAGATTAAACCTTACTTTACTGAACGGTATATGGATAACAAAAAAAAAAAAAACAAACCAAAAACAGGTAGAAAATTATAATTCTCACACTTTTGAATGGCAATGAAAAGACAACTTACCAAACTCTGTGAGAACCTAATGAAGGCAGTACTAAGAGGGACTAAAAGGGAAGTTTATTTAACTAAATGCCTACATCAAAAAAAACTTTAGAGGACTTAAATAAACAAACAAATAAATAAATAAATAAATAAATAAATAAATAAATAATGTCTAAAACTTAGGGCTTTAGAAAAATCAAGCACAACTTAAAAACAGCAGATGAGAAGAAATAAGAAAAACCAGCACAGAAATTAATGAAACAGAAACAAACCGACAAAATCATGCAAACAGTAATGAAGTAAAGTGCCTGTATTTGAACAAACAAGATTACCAAATGTTTAGCCAAATCAACTGAAAGTAAGAGAGAGAAGGCCCAGATCAATAAAATTAGAGGTAAAAGGGGAGACATTGCAACAGATACCAAATGACATTTAAAAAAATATCATGATTATATACCTTAAAAATGTATACTCCATTAAACTGAAAAACTTAAAAGAAATGGTTGGATTTTTTAGATACAAATGGCATGCCAAAATTAAACTAAGATGAAATAAACATTTTAAAAAGATCTATAACCAGCAATGAGATTGAAGCAGTAGCAAAAATCTCATGACTAAAAGTATGTCCAAGATCAAATAGAGTTATTGAAGAATTTTACCAGGTCTTTGAAGAATAATAAATACCAAATTATTCCATAAAATAAAAAAAGTCAGGGAAAACTTTCACATTGTTTTCTCTTTGGAGCAAGTATCACCTTGATATCGAAACCAACTAAAGACATTACAAAATAGGGAAAATTACAGAATAATCATTCTAATGGAAAAAAAGGTGCAAAATTTCATAATAAAATAGTCACCAATTGCATTATATAACTCATTCACCATGATCAAGTTGACTTTATCAACCTCATTGTACAAAACATATAAATCAATAAATGTTACAGTCATCTCAATAAACAGAGAAAAAGCCTTTGCCAAAATTCAAAATTCTTCCATGATAAAAGTTATAGGCTAAGAGAAAATGGAATATACTTCAATTGAACAAGATCTATGAAAAAACTATAACCAACATGGTAATAAATGGAGAAAACCTTCATAGAATTTCCACTGAAATAAGGAATAAGAGAACTGTGCCCATCCTCTGTACTTATATTTTATACAGTGATTGAAATCTGTTCAGCAATAATTCTTTGGGGGCAAGCTCAATCTTCTTTGGCAGCAGTTCAGTCCTATAGCAAACACCAAATATGACTCAGCAGCTGCAAACCAGTTGTCTAGGCAAACAGATACCACACCTAAACCATCATCTTTAGTCCAGTCCTCTAGGCATACAGATACCACACATGAGCCAGCAGCTGTAGTTCAATTCTGAAGAAATCCTCCTGAAGTGGCAAGTCACCGTAGGAACCTCACTAGCATATGTTTGGTGAGTTTCTTCCTATGACACTGTTACTACAAGTTGACCTCAGTGCTAAGCATGTCTACTTCCTCCATATCTTAATCAGTTTTCTCTTCCACTACCTCTGGTGGCTTGTGAGAAAGAGGAGAGTTTGGACATTTATTAAAAGTAGGTTGTAAAAATTTTATGCGTACAACTGAGAAAAAATTAGGGAAACAATCCATTTATAACACACGCATACACTCATATATGTGCATGTGTGAATAAACATAACCAGAAAATGAAGGAAATAAAATACCTCTACATTGAGACTTTTAAGACATCAAAGAAAGAAACCAAGGAAGAGAAAGGATATTTCATGGATTAGAAGACAAAGTATTATGAAACAACCATCCTACCAAAAGCAATCTATATAGATTCAATGCTGTCCCAGTCAGAATTCCAAGTCATCCTTTACAGACATAGAAAACACAATCCAAAATTTTATATGAAAGTACAAAGACCAAAGAGAGTCAAAGCAATCCTTAACAAAAAGAAGGTAGATGATATCACCAACCTAATTTTAGATTATGCTACAGAGCCATTATAAGAAAAACAGCATGGAACTGGTACAAAAACAGACACATATCAACAGAATAAAATTGAGAACTCAGATATAAGTCCATGAAACTACTTATAATTAATGATTTTGATGCTAGAAATTTACATTGCAAAAAAGACACCATCCTCAACAATGATATTGAAAATGCTGGATTTCAACATGCAAAAAATAAATAAATAAATAAAA
Organism: Micromys minutus; assembly: GCF_963924665.1. NCBI lineage: Eukaryota > Metazoa > Chordata > Mammalia > Rodentia > Muridae > Micromys > Micromys minutus. The sequence continues at coordinate 52,425,687 of NC_137972.1, read as the reverse complement.
CTAGATCTTATCCCTCACCCTTCACAGAACTCAACTTCAAATGTATTAAAGACCTCAACATAGAAGGGAAATGTGGGAAAGTATATATCAACTTATAGGCACAGGTAAGTACTTTTTAAATTAGACTTTGGTAGAAATGCACATAAAATAAGACCAGCAGCTGACAAACAGGCTCTCATGAAGTCTTCTGGATTGCAAAGGAAACTGTCAAATGAGTGAAGAGGCAGCCCTAGAATGAGCAAATACCTTTGGCAATGTTTATCTAACAGATGAGTTGTGTTCAGGTTATACAAAGAACTAAAGCAACTAAATATTAGGAAAAAAGTACAACAGTTTAAAAATGAACTATAGAGCTGAGAGGAAAACTCTCAAAAGAAGAAGTAAATATAGCTAGGGAACACCTTTTTAAAAGTTCTCAACATCTGTATTGGTTAACTATTTGTCAAGTCAATGTAAGCAAGAGTCATCTGAGAAGAATGAGCCTCAGTTAAGAAAATTTCTTCTCAGTTTGGCCTGATGACTAGTCTGCAGGGGCATTTTCTTGGTTGATGACTGATGTGGAAGGATCCAATCCACTCTATGTGACACCATCCCTGAGGAGGTTGTCCTGGAGTGTACAAGAAAGCTAACTGAGAAATCCAGGACAAACATTCCTCCATGGTCTCTGCTTCAGTTGCTATCTCCAGGTTCCTGTCCTGAGTTACTGCTATGGCTTCCCTCAATGGAATGTGACCCTGGATATATAACCAAAAACATACCATTTGTCTGAAGTTGTTTTGATCCATGTTTTTAGGAACAGCAATAGAAAGAAAACTAAGGTAGTATCCTTGGCCATCAGGGAAATGAAAATTAAAATTACTTTAAGAATCTATCTCACTGCAGTCAGAATGGACAAGATCAAGAATATATGTAATTATAAATGCTAGGTTGAATGTGGCAAACTTGAGCACTGTTGATTTTATGGAAAACTAGTAGAACCATTTTGGGAACCAATCTGGAGAATTCTTAACAAAATAGAGATAGAATGTCTGTGTGACCCAGCTACATAACTCCAGGGCATGTACCAAACAGATTTTATATTCTACAAAGAGACATTTGCATATCCATGTTCATATCTGCCCTATTCACAACATCTAGGAAACAGAATAAACCTAAATATCCATCAATAGATAAATGAATAAGAAAAATGTTGTGCACATGCACAAAGGAGTATTAGGAATAAAAAAAATAACAATAAAGTTTGCAGGTAAATGGATTGATGTTTAAAGTCTTTAAAAGAGATGTTTCAAATGTCTTTAAGAGCTCAGAGATGTGGAAGAAGTCGAGAAAAATAGAAGCAGAGCACATTAAGAGAAAAATATGGACGTGAAGTGTACCTGAAATATAAAATTTATTATAGAGTTTCAGAAGATGATTTGGGCAGACAGAAGACTTCATCAGTGTACTTGGAGATAGAACAATGCCAGCAAACAAACCCAGTGGCAGAAGGAGTTTAAAAAATGAGAATGAAATCCCAACATTCACTATGAGAAATCAACGAAAGCCTGAAAGGCAGACAGTAGAAGGCAAAAATCAATGAGGAGCATAACAGCAAAATAAAAGAAGTCTCTCCTCCCTATAGGCAATTATTTTAAATTCAAATGGACTGGGTTTCCTAATCAAAAGATATCAATTGATAGAAAGCACATAATAGGGATTTATTATCTGTAAGAGACATTAGTGTTAAAGAAGATACATGTATGAAGAATATATTCATAAAGAAAGATGTGTGTGTGTGTGTGTGTGTGTGTGTGTGTGTGTGTGAATGAAGACATTCTATGCAAATAATTCCTCAAAGAGGAGAATAGGTATGCTAATATAAGAAAAAGTAGATTTGAGTCAGAAGTTTCTAGATATGACAGGTGATGCAGACTCACATGATGTTTTGCTAAGACATACTCATGTGGTGTTTTTGCTAAGACAGATAGACTCATGTGATGTTTTGATTGGGAGAACATGATGTTTGAAGAAAGTATAAATAGGATTCAACCGACAGTGATGGTGTGCTTACATAACTGCCTTTGCAACTCTTGCAACTCTTTGTTGGCCTCAAGTCTTCACCTTCACTGGTCTCCTCATTGAGAGATAACAGAGAAGTTCTCCTGGCATCCTTGCTGGTCCTCACTGCTCCCATTGACTCCTGCTGATTAGGTACATGCCTGGCTGTTTCTGCTGGATCATGCCACTGCTGCTGATTTGTGTTTGCTATCCTGATACTGACCCAGTCTGCTGGTGTCCTGAAAGAGATTGAAATTGCCCCAAGGAACTACTACTTCTAACTTGGTCCACATCCTCTTGGCCTATTTACCATCTTTTTGCCCCTACTTTTGGATGGTGGGCTAGAAGGGGGGGGGGAGTCAAAGCATTTCAGAACCCTCATTAAAAGTATGTTTTCAAAAAACCTAAGCCTACAAGATTTGAAGCAAGACAGGAGAAAGATACTTTATGTTAATAAAAATTTAGCATATGAGTGTATGCAACCGTTAGAAACATTTATGTATGTAGCTATAGGCTCTCAGACTATATGAAGGAAAAACTCAGTTAAGAGAGAAAAATAGCTATACAGTAATACTTTGAAACTTCAATGTCTCTTATTTTAATACACAAAACATGATAATACACACATAAAGAATATACACAGAGTGTAAACTACTGTGAAGTGGCAGATATAAGCAGAGTCCTACACATGGAACATATAAGCAGTACTCTCAGCAACACATGGCTATTTCACAAGATGGATTACATGTTAACTTTTTTTTGTTTTGGCAATAAGATCTTGCAATCCAGTGCATGCTTACTGCTGACTCCTTCAGACTTTCAAGAGGTGGCATTTGGGGTGTGCACCATTATTTAATAGTGTTTTGAAAATAGATAGAACACAAAGTATTTTCTCTAACTATGACAAGAAGATGTTACAAACTACTTATGGAAAAAAACAGACAGAAACATTAAACAATTTGTGGTAATTAAACTGTACATTCTTAAATGACCAGTCGACTAAGGAAGAACCACAAGGGGGAAAAACCACTTAGAATTGAATGAACATGAATGGCCATATCACTCTGAAGGTGTGCAATCTTGCCTGGATTTTAGGAGCTAAGCAGGGTCAGTCCTGGTTAGTACTTGAATGAAATACTACTTGTGAATAATGGATGCTGTGGGCTTCAAAACAAACAAACAAAAGACATAACAAAACAACTCCCCCAAGCAAGCAAGCAAACAAACAACAAAACCAAACTGTCTTTGTCAGGGTTTATACTCCTGCATAAAACATCATGACCAAGAAGCAAGTTGAGGAGGAAAGGATTTATTCAGCTTACACTTCCATGATGCTGTTTATCACCAAAGGAAGTCAGGACAGGAACTCCCACAGGGCAGGAACTTGGAAGCAGGAGCTGATGCAGAGGCCATGAGGGGTGCTGCTTACTGGCTTGCTTCCCCTGGCTTGTTCAGCCCGCTTTCTTATTGAACCTAAGAGTATCAGCTTAAGGATGGCTCCACCCACAATGGGCTGGGCCCTCCCCCTTGATCACTAGTTGAGAAAATGCCTTACAGCTGAATCTCATGGAGGCATTTCCTCAACTGAGGCTCCTTTCTCTGTGATAACTCCAGCCTGTGTCAAGTTGACACAAAACCAGGCAGTATACTACCACCACCACCAAAACAAAAAACAAAACAAAAAAAAAAAAAACAAAAAACACCCCCCCAAAAAATAAACCCTCAACCCAAAATCAAAACCAACCAAACAAAAAGCCCACTAAGGAGAGTAGCACATACCTTTAATTCCAGCACTTGGGAGCAGATGTAAGTAGATCTCTATGCATTCAAAGCCAATATAGTCTACATAGGTAGTTCCAGGCCAGCCAGACCTACAAATAGAGACTCTGTCTTAAAAACATTACAAAACAAAACAAAAACTTAACACTGTTGCAGAAATGAATGAGCATGAAAGTACAATGTTCCATAACCTTTTAAATGCAGTAGAACCATCAAGCAGGAAATTTATAGTTATAAACATTTATGTTAACAAATAAGAAAGACCTCAAATCAATGATCTAATTTAACAACTTAATAAACTAGGAAAATAACAGACTCAAAGCTATCAGATGGAAGGAAATAATAAACATTATAGCACTGTAAAAACAGAGAACAAAAGCAACAGAAAAAAAATCATTGGAACCAAAGGTGAGATTGTTTGAGAAGATCAACAAGCCTGGTAAGTTAGCACCGTAGACTAAGAGAAGACTCAAATTACATAATGAAACCAAGGACATTGCTAGTGATTCCATGGGGAAGACAAAGGCTACCAATAAACCAGATAACCCACATCAAAAGGAAAATTTCTTAGAAATATAAAACTACCAAATCATAAGGAAATCTAAAGAACAGAATCTAAAATTGAACAGACCTTTTTAATAGATAGGAGATAAAATGCGTCCTAAAAATGTTTCCCAAAAATTCTCAATTAAAAGGCTGTCTTTGTGAAGGACACCAAACTCTGAAAGAACTTATACAAATACTCCTCAAACTTTATAAGACAAACAAACAAAACTGAAAAGGAGCACTACGTCTAGACATGTCCTGTGAGGCCATTACCTTGACATCAAAGCCAGAGAAAAATACCCCAGGATAAAAGTATAGTTCAATATTCTTTTTAAACACCAATCCAGAAATTCCCAGGAAAATGTTAGCAAAGTGAGGTCAGCAACATATTAAATGTCTGCACACTATGGCCAAGTGGGATTAATTCCTAGAATGCAAAGATGTGTCAATATATGAATCATCACATTGACTGAGGGAAGGAAAAGATCATGGTTATCTCAGTTGATGGAGAAAGGCATTTGAATTCTTTAAATTTTGCACCTGGTCATGATACAGGGAATAGATGTTCTCACAATGAATGCTATGCATGAAAACCTCATGAGCAATCACAACTTTTTCTAAATTAGGTAAGGGAAAGCTCATATCCATATAAGGAGGGAGAAGTAAAGTTATATCTGTTTGTAGATGAAGGGATTTTCTATGTAGAAACTCTTAAAGGGTCTATGAAAAAAATAGAAACAGAAAATTCACTAGGACTAAGAGATTAGTTCAAAGGAGCTTGATAAAGAATCATTAGGAGTACTATTCTACTGTATAAATGTATCACATATTCTTTATCCATTCTTCAGTTGAGGGACATCTGGCTTGCTTCCAGTTTCTGGCAATTACAAATAATGCTGATATGAACATAGCTGAGCAAGTGTCCTTGTAGTATGATGGAGCATATTTTATGTATATGCCCAGGAGTGGCATAGCTGGGTGTAGATTGATGTTAAGGTGATACATGATTGGACAGTGGAGAGGCAGGCAGAGAAAAGGTAGGAAGACGGAAGAGGGGTAGAGAGAAAAGAGAAATCAAGATGGAGCTGGAGAAAGCAGACCTAAATCCTGGTGCCCGTAATAGGTGATAGGCAGATATGAATATTCTTAAGGGATCTATAGATCTTTTTATCCATATAGAAAGGCAGTTTGTATCTTTGTCCATTGGATGTAGTCTTATTGTATAGAGGGTTTATAGATTGAAAATTTAACACATAAACCTACATGAAAAGCTATCGGGCTTTGGAGCCATGTTTGTGCCAGGCGGTGGAGGAAAGAAAACACTGTGGTGGCCGTATCCACCCAGGACAGAATCAGCAGGGTGGGCCGAGTGAACCGCCTGGGAAGGGAATCCCCAGGAGAGGGCGGCTTATGGATGGAGTGACAGAGTTCATGTGTTCGGCTCCATACTAGGGTGGTGTCCTCGGAGTAAGACCTTGGGGGTCCAATAAAGAGATTACTTCAATAGCTGGGTCTTGAGGTAGAACTATTTCCAGTATTATGAGAAACCACCAGATTTCCAAAGTGATGGTACAATTTTGCACTCCCACCAGCAATGTAGGAGCGTTCGCTTTGCTCCACATCCTCACCGGCAAGAACTATCACTCGAGTTTTTAATCTTAGTCATTCTGATAGGTGTATGATAGAATCACAGAATAGTTTTGATTTGCATCTTCCTGATGACTAAGGACATTGAACATTTCTTTCATTGCTTCTTGGCCATTACAGATTCATCTGTTGGGAATTCTCTGTATCTTGTTTTTAAATTGGGTTAATTGATTTGTTGATATTTAATTTCTTGAGTTCTTTTATATATTTTTTATATTATCCCTCTGTTGGATATAGGGTTGGTGAAGATCTTTTTCCATTCTGTAGGCTGACATTTTGTCCTATTAATGGTGTCCTTTGCCTTACAGTAAGTAAAATCTTTAATAATTATCTCAACCAAAGACATGAAGGACAAATAATGAAAATTACAAAAACAAGAAATTCTGACCTTTGCAACACAGATGAGTCAGAAGGAACAAGTTAGGCACACTGCAGGCAGCCTAAGGTTACAGAATCACACAATCCTGCATTGTGCCTAGCACACTCATTCTGATTCATCTGTGTTGCAAAGGTCAGAATTTCTTTCTTTTGAAGGAAGTATAATATTAATGTAATGTATATACTACTATAATAGTGTGATATGTATAATGTTCATATATTCTGCCTGTCTGTTCATCTATCTGTATATAAATACAGTATATATAATGAATATATATATATATGATGTACATAATATATTTCAGCTTTTAGTTATTCATGCATTTTTCTATGGAATCAATGGAGCCAAGAATACTTAAGTAAACAGGAAAGTACAGATATGTCTTTGCCATGCTGACTTCATTTTCCCCGGAGGCATCCTTAGAGACTAAGTCACTGTATCCTTTGAGTATTTTGAGGAACTTGCATGTCAGCTTTTTCACTAGGGCCTCTTTTGTGTTGTTTAAAACTTATCTTTTTAAAAATATTGCATCCTAAGTATGGAGTAATGCTTCATTGTTGCTATCTTAGTTAATATTTCTGCAATAAGTAGCCATGAACTTTTTTCAGAAATCTCTGTTATTTGATTTGCTTTGAGAATGGTCTGTAGAGCTTCAGTTCTTTGTCATGCAGGTTGCTGTCATGGATGTTGCTCCCTTAGAAAGTTGTAAGGTTTGCCTAAGAATTTCACAAAGTCATTGTTTTTAATAGCTGAGTTGTATTCCATGTATCACATTTTCTGTATCCATTCCTCTGTTGAAGGACATCTGCGTTCTTTTGAGCTTCTGGCTCACAGCCAACCATTGGATTGAGAACTGGGTCCCCAATGGAGGAGTTAGAGAAATGACTGAAGGAGCTGAAAGGGTTTGTGACCTCGTGGGAAGAACAACAATATCAACCAACCAGACACCCCCTATCCCCAGAGCTCCTAGGGACTGAAACACCCACCAAAGAGTACACACAGAGCCACCCATGGCTCCAGCTGCATATGTAGCAGAGGATGGCCTTGTCAGGCATCAATGGGAGGAGAGGCCCTTGGTCCTGTGAAGGCTTAATACCCCAGGGCAGGGTAATGCCAGGGTGGGGAGGCAGGAAGGAGTGGGTGAGAAGGTGGGGGAGCACCCTCATAATAGCAGAGGGAGAGGGGATGGGATGAGGGGTTTCAGAAGGGGAAACCAGGAGAGAGGATAACAATTAAAATGTAAATAAAGAAAATATCAAATAAAAGAAAAGGAAAAAATTTAAAAAGAAAATTACTGAAACAAATATGTGAAGATTAAAACTAGAAATTTTTAAATTATTAAAATTCAACATGATCTTGAAAAAGAACAAAACTGGAGGAAGTCCATCTTCTGATGTCAAAACTTATGACTAATGTAAAGTAGCCAATACAGGCATAAAATTTTAATATAATAGAGACCAAATAGATATAGCAGAGGATTCAGAAATAACTTGTTCATGGACAAGAGAGATGGCTCATTTTGTAATCAAAGCATAAGGAACTGAGTCCAGTTACCCAATACCCACTGAACAAAGGCTAGAAGTAATGCCTCATGTTTGTAATTCCAGTACCGGGAGGATGGAGACAGGTGTATTCCTGAGGTTCATCAGCTAGTCAGCTAGCTACTTGGTAATATCAAGGTCAGGTATAGACACTGTCTAAAAAAATAGAAAGAAGTGGATTATACCCGAACTCTTACAAATGATTTCAACAAATGCACTAAGACTAGTAAGGGAAGGGCCAACTTAAAAAAAAAAAAAAAAGATAGTAGGAAAACTGGTTGTCTGTATGAAGTTTGATATTTTTCAATATACAAAAGAATGAACTGAAAATAAGTCAAAAGTCTATACATAGAATCAATGTAACTCTGAAAAGAAAACTAAAGCTTCATGTGGTTGGGTTTGGTTTCTAGATATGGTATAAAAGGTAGAGGCAATGATAAAATAACTTGAAAAACTGGACTACATGGAAATTAAAAAATTTTGTGCATTGAAGATACTATCAACTGAATAAAAAGTACCACCCAAAGATTTGAGAAAATGTTTACATAAATTTGAAAAGGGGTAATATCCTGAATGAATATTCTTAAAACGCAGTAGCAACAACAGAAAGCATTATTCAAAACTGGCAAAATGAAGGTTGGCAAGATGCTCTACAGTAGAGACACTACTGCAAAGCTTGATGCTCCATCCCCAAGTCTAATATGATCAAAGGAGATTGATTATATTCCCATAAATTCTCCTCTGACTGTGTACCCCATATCTGTGGCATGCACCCCAGCACACTGACAAATGAAGTAAATGCAAAAATGGGCAAAGGACTCAACTCTACACTTCACCCCTAAGATGAGATGCAGATGGCCTATATGCATATGGAATAATGCTTAATGTTATGAAAGATCAGGGAAACACACATCTAAATCACCACACTATGTCTCCTCATTAATCATTAGACTAGCCAATGCAAAAAAAAAAACCCAAAAAACAAAAAACAAAAACAAAAAAAAAAAAAAAAACAAAAAAAAAAAAAAACTCAATCAACAAGAAATAAGTGCATGATATGTGATAATTAACCAATCAGATAAAAGTGTTGAACTTGTGTATCATAAAAGACATCAACAAATAACCTGTACATGTCTGCCGAGGTCATTATTGTCCCCGGCATTAATCACGGGCAGATGGATGTTGACGGTAGTCGGATCTCAGTCCACTGTGCCAGAAGAGCTATGCACAAGCACAAAGCACATAACCACTGCTGACAATCCTCCTACAGCAGCTACTGAAACAGCCGTAGACCTACCCACCTTAAGGCCCAGCCTTATCCAACACAAGTGTGCCCTCTATTTGTGTGCCAAACACTGCAAGAAAGGAATGCCGAGATAAATCCAAGGATAAATCACAAATAGAATAAATGGAATCTATTTATGCGGCACATTTTATAGATGCATTATTTGAAATAGTGAAAATTTAAAGACACTGAAACATTCAGAAGCAAGGGGATGGATAAACTGTGACAATAGGCACACAATAGAAAACCTCAAAGACTAAAAATAAATAAACTAGTATTTCCTGTATAAGAACATTAAGTGCAAAAAAACGCTAACTAAAACACATGTGGTGCTATCATAAGCTCACCAATGAACAGTTTGGAGAGTCATAGTTACATAATAAATCTATAAGGTGAAGGAGAAGAATGAACCTAAATTCAGAAGAGTAACTTTAAAAATTTAGTCTTTGGTTATTTTGATGCTAGCAATTAGACCTAGGGCACTGCACAATGAAGTAAGTGTTCTATAACAGACATATATCCTGAGCCCACAAGTATTTCTGCATCATGAGAAGCGCTATAAATCAATTTGTTTTTCTGTTCATTATTCCAACATCACTGTAGAGGACAGTGCCCAACACGTGGTAATGTCCAAGATATTTGAGTAAATTAAGCGAAAGGAGAAGGGGTTGGTAGAGGAAGTTGCAGCAGGGTTGCTGTTGTTCAGTTCCCAGTGATGATGCACATGGTGTGTGTAATGCTTCCCTTATGCTGTGTACATGAAATATTATAGCCTGATGGATTACTGAATATAGAACATTTAAAGGTTTAAAGTTCACCATTGAACTTCTACAATGAGAAACGTGGTGGATTTCTGAGTTCGAAGACAACCTGGTCTACAAATTGAGATCCAGGACAGCCAGAGAGGTTATACAGAGAAAATGCATCTTGAAACAAACAAACAAACAAGGAGATATGATATAGTCAGAACAGGTAACCAGCAGCAACATCCAACAGTATGCTGACTCTGTACAAGAGGAAGTTACATGAGAATGTCTTCAATATATCACACCAGCAAAATGCTAGTTTATAATATTATGAAACAACCATAGTATGAAGATTTTAGAAACAGAAAGATAATTAAGCCATATAAAAAGGAAGAGAATGCTGGTTACAGTATGAATGTACTTTGTACAAAAACAACAGTAACAACAACAAAAAAACAAAACAAAACAAAAACAAAAACAAACAAACAAAAAAAAAAAACCAGAACAGATCGGTCACATGCATGGATAGCTCTTCTGAAGATGTCTGTTTTTTGTTTTGTTTTGTTTTTCTTTTTTTTATTTTTTATTAGGCTTGGTAGTGCCAGAAATTTGCCCAGGACCCTGAGTATTTAAGTAGGCTCTCTACCACTGAGCTGCACCCCAGCCATTGCTGTGAGATCCTAGCTTTTATTTTGCACAGATGATTTGAGGATACTGACTATAATAGAAATGATTCAAAATAGCTCACTCAATTAGCAATCGCAACCCTACTTAGAACAAAGACTGTTGATCTAATTAATTCTACCTATCTGTGGTTCTTACTAAAAGGAAGTGAACTATTTTTCATTAACCATGTATTACCATTTTAAAAGTTTTATAGTGAGCATCTGGGCTCTGCTTCCTGTCAGCCTTTCAGACATGGAGGCTGTGTCTAGTGTGGCAACGCCTTCCCTGGTCTACAACAGAGAATAAGAGCCTGTTCCTGTTCTCAAGAAATGGATGGCTGTATAGGATAATCCTAAAGAAGAAAGCTGTCCTGGGGTAGGAGACAGGAAACTAGCCTCAGAGAAGAGAGAGCAAACCATGTTCAGGATGCAAAGCCTAGCTATGAACTTGAATAGGGAGGGTCTTTTACACATGTATAAGAGTCTGAGAGTGGGCCTGTGGGATTGTTGAAATTAGTTTTACTTGACTGAAGAAGAGGAAAGGGACATGGGGGCTTAGACAATTAACAAGGCCCCTCCTGCAGGGCCTGTTAACTGTACAATGGATTCAGAGCTTTATCTGAAGAGCTACAGGAAGCCATTGAAGAGATTAAGCCAGAGAGTGATATGATTAGACTTTTCACTTAACAAGCAGTGGGGCTAAATGAAGAAATGATCAGGTAGCTCACGTAGAGGCTGATGCAATTGTTTAGGTGGGCCATGGTCCTGACTGGAAGTGTGGGCAGTTGGGGTGGGACATCAGACAGATTGCAGAGCTAGCAATCAAGTAGAATTAGTAACACTTGAAGGTTAATTGGGTAGAAGGACTGAAGGAACACAAATGCAGCAGGATTTCCTGTGTAGGGGGCAGCCCACAACTTGGGCTGATGGGACATAGCACAGACATATATTCTTTTTTTCCTCCCTTTTATTATTTGGATTAAAATATAATTACATCAATTCCTTCTTTCCTCTATCAAGATTCTTCCATATACACCCTTTGTGCTCTCTTCCAAATTCATGGCCTCATTTTTCATTAATTGTTGTTTTATATATATAAATATATATATATAATTGTATATATACATAATTATATATATACATGTGTGTATGTGTGTATTACTATATATATGCATTTACATAAGCATATATGTATATATACATGCATGTGTGATCCTAAATACAACTTGCTCAGTCTGTATGATGTTACTTGTATATATATTTTCAGAGTTAATGATTTGGTATTGGATAACAAATTGTGTTTTCCTCTCAGGAGAAACCTATATCTCCCACTCTCAGCATTCCTTAGTTGACTACAGTTTTTTGGGGGGTGGGGGTTGGGACCGCTTGGGCTTTCCCCATCTCCATCCACTTGGGTATGTCTATTGGTGTTGTCCTTGTTCAACTCATGTTTAGGTGGCCATGTTGGTGAGACTCTATGGGGTGGCTCCTGACATCTAGAAGACACAATGTCACAGCAAAGCCCCTGATCCTCTGGCCTTGACAATCTGTCTATCTCCTCTTCTACAAAGTTCCTGAGCCGTAGGAGTGGTAGCTGTTCTGTAGATGTATCCAGATGTGTATTCTTATTCAGTAGAACTCATTTGCTTAGACAGTGGTTTGCAATCATAGACTATTTTTCAGCTAAGTTTAGGTGCTCGAGCTCAGGAAATGTCAGAGGTCCCCTTCTTGTTTACAAACACCTAGACTAAATTGTTAAATGAGACTGAATACCTACTTTATGTGTGAGATGTCTTTAAGGTTCCAAACCCACATCTCAATAATAAAAGATCCTTTTAGGGCTGGAGAGATACCTGAGTTGGGAAAGTGCTTGTCCCAATTCCCAGAGCTCATATGAAAGGCCTTGGTAAGGTGGTGTGTATTTTTTTAAAAAATCTCATCCCTGGGGGATTTCTGACCAGCTAAGACAATGTCTATGCTACCGCACATGCATGCATGTATGAGCTCACACACACATGCATACACATACATACAGCTACCTAGCTTTATGTTATAAAACCTTTCAGATTTCTTACCCATGTGGCATAAAGTTTACAAGCAGTGGTGCTAACATTACAAGCATTTTGCTATGGAAACTCCTGATTAGAAAATAAGCTCACAGTTCATTGGCAATTTCAATTGGCCCTCTATATCAGACTCAACAAACAGATGGGAGGATGGGGTGAAGAACTCATGGAGGGGGGACCAGGAATTTTGGAATGTAAATAAATAAAATAATCAATAAAAAGTTCTAAAATTAAATTGTTACTGCCTAGTGTATATACTGACTTTTTCCACTGTCTTCCTTCAACAAATAATAAAGTAAAAAGAAAAAACATTTCTAGTGTTTGAATTGTATAAAATATTGTTCTGAAAGTGTACAGAAGGGTTTCTATGGGTTATACAAACATCACATTGGATGGTTTGTATGGATTCAAATACCCTAGGATTTTGGTATTCACACAGGTGAAACTAATTCCCCTAAAATATTGAGAGATGTCTGTGGTTTCTTATTTTTGAAGTATAATAGTTACTCAAGCACAGCTTCATAAGGCAGCAGCTGAATGATACAATCTTTTGCATTTGATAAAACAGAGGAAAAATGCATAAGGCTTATATCCTTTCCTTTCATACTGTGAGCCATAAGAATGTGAAGGTAGAAATCTTAATTTCCTGTAAACTGAGAGCCAAGACAATGTTCTGATTGTTAGGACAAAACCAAACAAATAAACACAATGCAACAAGAAAACCAAAACAAGTCAAAAAACAGAAAGAAAGAATGCACAAATCTACCTGTCATAATTTGTCTAAGACAACAAGTATTATTGTCATCTTCTAGATAATCTCCCAGAAATGTAAAAGGCAAAATGGCTGTTTGAATGGCTTGTGCCAAGTTTCAAGGCACCTCCTCACCTCCATATCAATGTCTGGCATTGTTACCAACACTCGGCCTTGGGGGAAGAGTAAAAGCCCATGTTGGTGGTACTTTACAGACTTTGGGGGGGGGGGAGTGATATAGCATATGTTTAATTACACAGCACATGCTAAGGAATGTTAGTATTTGCTGAGTCTCATGCATGTGTTTATGTGGATGATAGTGTCACACATAAGACAGCAGAATGATGTTTCATACTAGAAATATTAAAGTCAGATCTTGGCTTTGCTACTTCAGAATCAAAGTGATGTTGAAAATTTTTCTAAACACTGAAAACCTTAACTCCCTCAGTGGGGCAAGGTAAGTCTGTTATCATAAGCAGTCGGCAAGAAAATATAGTGTCAGAAAAGGACAGTAGGTACAGTCTTAAGTTTGGTATTAGGTCTGAATGCCCGATATTATCAAAATATTGTAACTTACTCCTTTCATTTATAATTATTGGTTCTGAACATGATTTATAGGAGATGGCATAATACTATATTTCACTGATTTACTTATTTTACCTATTTCTGTGAAGCATATACACAAATACTATATTTACACAATTTCCATCCTTCCCTGTCTTCCCTCCAGTCCTCCTGTGCCCCTCCAAGAACTTGCCATTAATTATTGTTGTTTTACACATACTTCTGTGTGTGTGTGTGTGTGTGTGTTGCCTCCCATTAGGAAGGGATTAAAATAAAATAAAATCAGAACAGGACAGAAGAAACAAGAAAAAGCCAAAGAAAAAACAGAAGAGTTGTATAGATGCAGAGACTCACACTTGTGCACACTCAGGGAATCCCATATGAATCCCAAACTGGAAGCTGTAATCATTGTACAAAGGACCTATACAGTAGGAAGAACAGAAGAAAACAAAAATATTCCTGACTTAATGGGAAAAAGCGCCTCCAAAGATGCTCTTGATTTACTTTTGTGTTGGCCATCTACTGCTAGGCATGGAAACCACTGTTAAGAGTGGAGTTTCCCCAGTGAGACTCTCTTGGAGAAAACTGACTTTTCGTTTGCAAGAAGCTATCAGTTGGAGATAGCTTCTGAGTTAGGTGTGTGGACCTGTGTCCAGGTCTCTCTATGTCTCCAGCATCCTATGTGGTACAGACCCAGGCAGGCCCTGTGCATGCTGCCTCGGGCTCTGCAGTGTCCTCCATTCCCTCAGAGTCTTAATCTCTTTCTTCCTCAGAGTTCTTTGAGCTATAATGGGAGAGAATTGATGGAGACATCCTTTTTAGGGCTGCATATTCCAACATCTCTCACTATCTACCTATTGTCTAGCTGTGGGTTTCTGTATTTGTTTCCATCTGCTCCAGGAGGAAGCTTCCCTGATGATGACTTAGCAGGATACAGATAATTTGACTATTGCAGAAAGCCATTAGGTCTCATCTTATTGCTATGTTCCCTTAACAGAACAGAAGTATTTGGTTTTCCCTTAGGTCTTTTGGGCTTTCTAGTCTCAGGTTCTTGGTTACCCAAGCAACACTGAGAATGGGTTTCATCTCATGGCCTGGGCAATAACTCCAATCTGATATTGTTTAGTTACTCCTGCAAGCTTTGTCCCACTATTGCACCAGTATATCTTCCAAGCAGGTCACCATTGAAGAATGAAGGGTTTGTAGCTGGCGTGAGGTTTATTTTTTTATTTTTTTTTTGGTAGCCCATGGAGTGCCCTCTAGTACCATGAACATTAGTTTGTGGTGGTACAGGTTCTAGTTAGGCACTATCTAGACTTCTCTGTGTTTAATGAGTTATGTGGGTGTTGCCTTCAGCAATAGGTCCTTACTGTCAGTTTGTGGAGAGCCACCAAGAGTCTGGCAATAGCTTGTGTTGTTTGGGGTTTCCTGAGGGACCCCTTTGGCCAACAACTCAATTGGATGTAAACCATTCCCAGTACTGGAAGCTTCATTTGGTGACAAGAGTTGGGTCTCCCTTGTTATTTGAGATTTTATTGAGATGGCATTTATATATGTATATAACAAATAAAGCTTCTACCATATTAGATTTTCATACTACATCTCAAAAGGCTCTTGGATATTCCCACTTGGAGTCCCCATTCCCTCCCCACTTCTGTTTTGATCCTCTCAGTCCAGTGCCCCTGGAATCTATTCTATTCTATTTCCTGGCCTAGGAAGATTCACTCTCCCCAATAGTTGATTATATGGGTTGAAGCTTGGTTATCGATGACTTAGCAGCTGACATCCTCTTATAAGTAAACACATATGACATTTGTCCTTCTAGGTCTGAGTTACTGCACTCAGTGTGATTTTTTTTCCTAGTTATGGAACTACCTGCAAATTTCATTGTTTTAATAGTTGAATAATATTCTCTTGTATAAATGTTATACCATTTCTTTATCCATTCATCTGTTGACAGACATTTGGGATGTTTCCAATTCCTGGCTATTATGAGTAGAACATCACTGAGCATATGTTGAACAAGCATCGCTGTAGTAGGGTGGAGTGTCCTTTAGGTAGATGCACAGGAGTAATACAACTTTGATCCTGAGGTAGATCAATTTCAGTCTTCCTGAGGAACTACCATGATGATTTACACAGTGGCTGTACAAGTTTGTACTCCCACTAGCGACAGATGAGTGTACCCCTTACTCCATATCCTAGCCAGCATGATTTGCCTTTTATTTTATTGATCTTGGCCATTATGGTTGATAGAAAATGAAATCTCAAAGTAGTTTTTATTTGTATCTCTTTGATAAATAAATGTTGAAAATTTCTTTAAGTGCTTCTCAGCCGTTTGAGTTTCCTTTTTGAAAATTCTGTTTAGATCTGTATCCCATCTTTTAATTAGGTTGTTTTCTTGATGTCCGTTTTTTGAGGTCATTATATCTTTTGGTATTTAATCCACTACTGAAAATGTAATCGGTAAAAACCCTTTCCCATTCTATAGTCTACTGCTTTATTTAAATGATGGTGTCCTTTGCCACACAGAAGGTTTTCAGTTTCATAAGGTTTTCATTAATTGTTATTCACATTGTCTGTATTATCAGTGTTCTTGTCAGAAAGTCTTGTCCTGTGCAAATGAGTTCAAGAGCATTGCTCACTTTCTACTCTATAAGAGTCAGTGTATCTGGACTTATGTTGAGGTCTTTGATCTCTTTGGAGCTGAGTTTTGTATAGGGTGATGAGTACAGATCAATTTGGATTCTTCTACATGCAGCCATCCAATTTAGATTGTACCATTTGTTGAAGATGCCATCTTTTCTCCAGTGTGCATTTCTGGCTACTTATAAAAAACTAGGTGCCCATAGGTGTGTTGACTTATTTATGAATCTTCAGTTCGATCAGTGTTTCTGGTTTTGTGGCAATATCATGCTGTTTTTATTACTATAGTTTTGTAGTACAATTTGAAATTAGGTATATTCTATTGTATTTGGGTAAAATGTTCTGTAAATATGTTCAGACCATTTCTCCTGTAAATCAGCTTCAGCATGTCTCTGCTTAATTTTTATCTAAATGTCCATTCTATTGGTAAGAGTTGGGTATTGAAGTCACCCACTATCAGTGAATGGGTAAGGGTCATTCTATGGTGTAAGCTACAGTAGTGTTTCTTTTGTGAACCTGGGTGCCCTTATGTTTGGTGAAGAGATGTTAAGAATTTCAATATAATCTTGGTGAATTTTTTCATTTGAGAGTATGTAGTCTTTCCTTATCTCTTTCTCTTAGCTTTTGTTTGAAATCCATTGTGTCAGATATTTAAATTATTGCATTTAAATACATTACTGGGCGCCAGTGTCACACACCTTTAATCCTAGCATTTAGGAGGCAGAAATGGTTGAATATCTAAGTTCAAGGCCACCCTGGTTTACAAAGGGATTCCTGGACAGCCAGTGTTACACAGAGAAATCATGTTTTTTTTTTTTTAAACATATATTAGATGAGATTTTAGGTTCATTTACTTAGAATATCTTTTTCCATTTTTTAGTTCTGAGATGCTATTTATCCTTGATATTAAGGTGTGTTTCTTGGATGGAGCAGATTGTGTTCATATATTTATGCATTTACATATGTGTGTATGTTTGTTTAATATCAATAATTACAAGGAAAAAGACTATAAATTTGAGTGTGATTTATGAGAGGGCTTGGAGAGAGAAAAGGTAGGGAAGAAATGATCAAGTTTACTTTGATTAGAAGTTTAAAACTTATTTTCAATTAAAAATCCACATATGTAAAATATATAAGAAATATATTAAGGATTTATATTGTTGATTTGAGATATAAAAAATTAATGGTCACTTATTTGATAATGGTCTGACTTACGAATAACCTAAGTGCCTTATTTAGAAATATATAGTGGGAAGCCTGGGGAACTGAAAATGCAAATGGGCATCTTCTAGCACAACCTTGTAAACAACAAATCTTCATCAAGAAACTTAGACTACAGTACTAACAGTCACAGAAAACACACTGTCACCAATAACATAACAAATATAACAAAAGCATAAGTCTTAAAAAGCAATTATACTAGCTCTATGATATACAACAGATGACCTTATATGCAGAGAGCCAGGGAAGAACACTTAAGGGCTAATATCAGTAGTTTTGTTCCCACATGCTAATAGTTATGAACATAGCCATTATTTTAGATTCCCATGTCTTCCTTTTGGGTATCTGCTGCAGTTATCATAATCCTTGCACAGAACTTCTTGCAGCTAAACTGCTGATTTTAAGCTAATTTCTATTTACTGTGTTTACAATACAGTTGTATTTTAATCAAAGAATTCAGAATATGCTTTATAAAGGTGTTAAGAAAGAATACAATGTTTCCTAGGTATGTAATAAATTTCTTTCTGTGAGTCACAATAGTTTAGAATAGTCCCTAGCTGTTCAATGATAAGAATAACTTTATCTTCATAATAATTATTACATACATGCAAAGAAACATATTTCAATCTAATGTTTTTTGTACTTTATATCATAAATCCTAGCAGAAAACATAATAATAACATTTATTGTCATATTAATAAAGTAAACTTTAATTATTACCTTTAATTAAATTATCAAATTAATAAAGTAAATTTATTTTCCACCCTCCTTTTAAAATACTTATTTAAGAATTTTATAAAATACATTTGATGGTATTCACCCCTCCCATACATACCATATTTTTGTCTCTTCTCTACAATCCAGCTTTGTATCTAAACAAAATAAAATATACACACATGTATACTATCATCATCACTATCAAATACAATTTTCACTGCTCATTCACTCTTGAATAGAATATGTGGCCTTCTTTCCCTTTATCAACCTACCAGGAGCTGGACCTTAAAAACAAAAAAATGGGCTCTCTCTCTTTTCCAACAACTATAATTGCCAATAGCTCAAGAAAACTTCATTACCACCTCTCCTAACTCCATGATGAGATTTTTGTCTGGTTTGACCTTGTGCAGATTTTTTGCATGTTGTCACAATCACTGTGAGTTCTCATTGTGCAAATACACTGCTGTGTTAGGAAAACACTGTATCTTTCAAGTTGTTCAGCTCCTCTGGCTCTCACAACCATTCCACCCCCTCTTTCTCAATTCTTTCTGAACCTTGGAGGAAGAAGGAGTGAAATAGACATCTTATTTAGGATTTATAATGCTTAAGTTCTTACTCTCTGCACTCTGACCAATTGCTGTTATTTGAGTTAATTACTATAGACTGCAAAAAAAGAAGCTTCTCTGATAAAGGATAATGGATACACTACTCTATGTGGATAACAAGTCGTTATGAGTCAGTATAATGCTATGTCTATTTAGCAGAGTGATAGTAATAGGTTTTCCCTTACAGCCTTTACCTATGTCACCACATATTCTTGGTTCTAATAACTGTGCCAGCTATCGGTTCCATCTTGTGGAGTAAGCCTTAAATGTAATCAGAAGTGGCTGGTTGCTCCAGTAATACGAGTGTCACTATTGCACTAGTAGGGCTGTCTTGTTCAGATGGTCATTTTGTAGCATTTAGGAATCACAGCTGGATGAAATTATTACTTCTCTTTTCTGGTTATATGCATTACACCGTATAGTACTATAAAAGATTGTCAGTAGGAATAAGGATTTCAGGTGAATACCAGCTTGTCTTCTCTTGATCTATGATTCAGTATGTGAAGTCTTACTATCAAATTCTGGAAGGCAGCCAACAGCACCAACATTATCTTGTAAACTTTGGAAGCCTATGTGACCTCACCTGTCTATAACTACAAGAGAAGGGTTTTGCACTTCTGACACTGGACTTTTATTTGTTATTCTATGGTATCTTCTAGAGCCATTAGCTGATCTATTATAGGGAAACCCCATTTAAATTCTTTTTATAAGTGTTTGATTGTATTTTAGGAAATTTTTACAGGAGTAAGTTTTTATATAACTTTCTCAAAATGTCTTCAGGTTCCTTGCCCCTCCCCAGAGTCTGTACTTCACCTGCCCTCTCACCCACTCTCCATTTAACCACCTATGTTTCATTTGTCTTTATACCTTTTTGTTCTCTCCCCTCCCTTGAAACAACCCATACCCTTTTCCTAATTTTCTGAACTCTAAGAGAATTACAAATGAAAAACATATCTGAAGAGTTAAAGCTAACATCCCAAGTGAAAAATAAACGTGACACTTGCCCTTTTCAGTTATCACAGGATGACTGATTCCAGCTCCATTCATTTACCTTCTAATTTCATAACTTCATTTTTCTTAACATTTTATGATGTTCCATTTTATAAATATGTAAAATTTTATTATCCATCCAGTTGGTAGATACTTAAGTTGTTTTCAATTTCTGACTGTTAAGAATAGAGTATGAACACGTTTGAGAAAGAGTTCCTGTAGTAAGATGGAGAGTAGAGTGGTATAGCAAGAGCTGGAGGTAGATCTATTCCTGACTTCCTGAGGGAACTGCCACACTGATTTTCACAGTTGTGCCAGGTTGCACTCCCACCAGCAATGAGCGAATGCTTCCCTTTCTCTGAATATTTAACCTGCACATGCTGTCATTTGTTTTTACTGATGTTGGCTTTTCTGACTGGTATAAAATAAAATTGCAAAGTAGTTTAAATTGAATTTCTCTATGATTAGAGTTATTGAACATTTCTTTATGTTTTATTTCCTTGTGCATTTCATCTTTTGAGTACTCTTTGCTTAGTTTTTTACCTCATTTTTAATTGTTTTGTTTTCATGATGCTTAGTTGTTTTAGTTCTTTATACATTCTAGATAGTAACTCTCTATCAGATAGTTATGCTTTTCTAAGGCTTTCCAGTATATCACCAAGTTATTATGATCATATTATTTATTTATTTACTTATTTAAATGGAGGTAATGTAGGCTTCTTAGAGCTATAAATGTTCCTCTTAGAATGGTCCTCATGTGTCCCATAAATATTAATTTTTTTATTTCGATCATGACTCAGTAGTGCGTTGTTTACTTCCCAGGAGTTTGTGTATTTTCTGCCATTTCTATTGTTGCTGCTCTTCAGCTTGATTCCTTCAAAGACTGAATACAGAACATTAGTTCAACTAATCATCTGTGTGTCTTGGTCTCTTTTGAGTTGTGTACTTTTTACTTTTCTGTTGCTGTGATAAAACACCATGATAAAAGCGACTTATATAAAGAAAATTTTATTTGGATTTATGGTTTCAGATAGATAAGAATCCAACCCGGCAGGGAAGCCTTAGCCATGACAGTGGGAGTAGCAAGCGACAGCTCATATCTTGAGTCACAAGCACCAACCAGGGAGAGCAAGCTGAGAACAACATGGATCTTTAAATGCTCAAGGCTTACCCCGAGTGACATAATTCCTTCAAAACACCTTCAAAACAGTCTTAAACATCACCAACAACTGGGGACCAAGATTTAAATACACAATACTATGGGTGACATTTTTCATTCAAACCATTCAAGTTGTTTGGCCATATTTATAATTACTCTTTTGAATTATTTTTTTTGTAAAATTGTCCATGTTATTTTTAATATTGCCCATGACTATAGGATTGGTATTTTTTGGAAATATTATTTTATTTCTTTCAATGATGTTTTTATTTCTGTGTTGGGATTTGTACATACAAATTAGTTTGTTCATTGTAATTTTCTATATTTTTCTTTGATTCACCTTCTTTACCAGAGGTATTTGTGGTGTTCTGGATGAGGCTGATTCATAGGAAGGTTGTGATCTTTGTTTGCTCTGTTTGTCTTGTATTTGAAGATAGAACATCTATCCAGGTCTTCTGTTTCTCTACTATGGAATGATGCCTTCATCAGAACTGTCAGGGAGCCTGGAATGAATTTCCTTGGGTAGTGTGGGCTGATCTGGTGGGTGAAGGCTGGGTAGAACAAACAGAGGGTTCTAGTGAGACAGCTGGCAGGATTCTGGAACTTTGAGTCATGTATAATGGCTGAAGGTTACTTGGTTGGGTTCTGGCAAGTCCAAAAGGGGGTGGGGGATTAACCTTATTTTGAGGTGAAAGGAATGAGGAATTTGTAATGTATTTTTGAAGTCTCCATAACATCTAAAAATGAACACACTGAATTTTAGAATGCCCTCTATAGTATTCATTATAGATTATGTCTTAGGGTTTCTACTGTTGTGATAGAACGCAATGACCAAAAGCAACTTGGAAAAAAGGGCTTCATCTTACATTTTCAGGTAACCATCTGTCTTAGGCAGGGTTTGTATTCCTGCAGAAACATCATGACCAAGAAGCAAGTTGGGGAGGAAAGGGTTTATTCAGCTTACACTTCCACATTGCTGTTCATCACCAAAGGAAGTCAGGACTGGAACCCAAGCAGGTCAGGAAGCAGGAGCTGATGCAGAGGCCATGGAGGGATGGTGCTTACTGACTGGCTTCCCCTGGCTTGCTCAACGTGTGCTTTCTTATGAGATGGCACCACCCACAATGGGCTGGGCCCTCCCCCATTAATCACTAGTTGAGAAAATGCCTTACAGCTGGATCTCATGGAGGCATTTCCTCAACTGAGGCTCCTTTCTCTGTGATAACTCCAGCTTGTGTCAAGTTGACACAAAACCAGCCACTACACTGTCCATCACTGAGAGAAGTCAAGGCAGGAACTTAAACAGGGCAGAAACCTGGAGGCAATGATTCCAGCTCCATGCTGTGTAGCATGGCTGTGCTACTGCATAAAGAAAGTGGGAAGATGAGAGGGGAAGACATATTTTCATCCTACAGACAATCAGATGGCAGAAGGTCTTTCTCTCTGTGCTGAGGTATCTTCTTGGAAGGATATGAAACTATCTTCTTAGATAAGGCCTTGAACTCTGAACACTAAAGCTGGTCTTCCTCCCAACTGACATCCCCCACATCATCTTGGGCACTAGCTACTTCTTACCTTGGGATAACCAGTTTAATAACCGAGATAGGACCTACAAGTTCACCAGAATGTCCCCAGTATCTGTGATGGCTATCATGTTATCAGAAAGTTTCCATTAAAATGCTTAAGAGAAAGTGCAGAAACTTGACTCACTAGGGTGGGGACTGGCTCCTAGGATGCAGAGGGGTCCTGTAAGGCTCTATACTTATGCTCTGATTTCTGAATGGTGGGGTCATCTGTGACACTTGAGGAGAGAGGGAGGCATTTTGAGGAGAGTGGGTGTTTGCTAAGTGATCGGGGAACTGCTTTAAAGATATAATTCCTGTTGTGTCTATTCGAATGATGCCCACTGAACCAGTGGATGTGTAGAGCAAGATGTGTATACCCCAAAGCAGGAGGTATGAACTGGAAAAGATAGGTGCTCAGAGCATGGTTCTCTAAGTTGGTGGAAATCACCTCTCTCCCTCCGGCCAAGTTTTCCCATCAGGTTAACTAAATGCTGTTGAGACTAACTCCCAAGTACAACCTGAACTGTCACAATTTTTAAGCTAACAGTAGACGCACAGTTTCAGACTTTGCCACCTAACTGGAAATACTATGTTGCAGTAGAAAGCCTGGCTCATGCTGATTGGTTGGAGTCCTGCTCAGGAATCAGGGATCAGATTTTCTAAATATTTTAGGTGTATTCCTTGTACTGGAGAGCAGGGATGATAGCGGGACCTACCATAAGACATTGTGAAGGACAGTAAGAAGACCCAGGAGAGCAGCAGTACTTGGTACAGACTACTATCTCTGAGGATAAGTGATGCTTGTGTAGTAAGGCTCATGCTTTTCCCTCCATTTTGCTCACCCACAAATTAAGGTTATTTTTGAATCTAAGCTCCCCTCACTATTGAGTTTCATTCCTATTCTTAAATAGAGCATGGAGGGCTAGAGGGGGCAGTGGCACTGGGCCATGTCCTCATGAAGTGAGCCAGGTACTTCCCAGGGCTATGTTACATGCCCGCTTCTTCTCAGCCACAAACATTTCACATTCGTAGTGTGTGCAGTAGTGTTCAGTGACGAATGTGATATGTGCATTCTGTTAGAACTCGGTAGCAGTGCTCACAGCACAGCACTCCATTTCATATTTGTCTATCTAGAGGTGTGACAAGGACCAAGAAATGAGTGGATGAGGCTCTGCATTGAACTCTAATTCAAAGTTTATTATTGGCTTCTAACCATAATGACAGGGTTACATGGGATAACAATGTGGGCTGAAATAAAAGGTAGAAGAACAGATAATCCTATTATAATGGGCCACTGGATTTCTGGAAATTTGATGGTCTTCACAGAAGGATCCAGTAAATACATTGACTTTAGACTTGATCACTTCCTATTGTTCAACCATTTCTACAAAAGCTGTTCTTTCTAATTTTATCACACTTTCCTTCTGTTTTTGTTTTGTTTTGAAAATGTTACCCCACTTCCATATCCCAGCTGCAAAGGAAACTAATTCTGCTTGTACTTGTGTGTATGTGCATGTATGTGTGTACTTATATATGTATATGTGCGCACTTTCGTGTGTGTGTGTGTGTGTGTGTGTGTGTGTGTGTGTGTGTGTGTGTAGGTAGGTAGGTAGGTAGACTCAAGTTGATGTTTAGAAGTCTTGATTAATCAGTCTCCATTTTAGTCATTGAGATAGAGCCTCTTCATGGTACCCAGAGCTTGCTGTTTCAGCTAGTCTAGCTTGGCAGCTGGTCCTGGGATGTATTGTCTGTGTTCTCAAGCAGTAGGACTACAGACAGGCCGCCATACCTACCTAGTATTTATGTGGAGGCTGGAGATCTGGACTTCTACACTCATTCTTGAAGAGTAAGCCCGTTACTCATGAAACTATTTCCTAGCCCCCCCATTACCCTTACCATGTCACTGGCAGAAAGAACACTACAAATGGTCCAGCAAGTTTCCAGGAGGGGATTTGTATGGGTCCAGCATGAATTATGTGTTGTTCTCTGAAGAATGGGAACAGCAACCTGATTGGCTGGCCAAATACAATCCCCTTAGGTGAAATAGAAGTATTGAATTCAACCTTCACATTTTAAGAGGAAAGGAAAGGTTGGTGGCTTCAAAGTAAAATTGGAGCATTGTTCCCCAAAGAAGACAAAGGAAAAAGTCAAAGCTGACAGATCTCATTCCAAGCAAAGGTTCAGAAAGAAGGACATTAGCACATGCACGCCTGTAAAACTGTGAGCCAAGAAATGTTAATGCAGCAGCTGGAGAAACCTGATGTTGATGAATTCTTTCTCCCTCTCTCCCTCTTTCCCTTTTTCCCTCTCTCCCTATCTCTCTCTCTCCCTCTCTCCCTCCCTTCCTGTCTCTCTCTTCCCCTCTCCTTATCTCCCTGTCCCCCCTCTCTCTCCCTATCTCTCTCTGTCCCTCTTCTCTTCCTCCTTTTCTCCCTCTCTGTGTTTTCTTACAGCCAAGACCTCAAGGTTCATTCACCTGCCCAGCCTCTGGTGAGTGTCCCGTCTTCTCTGTCTCATGCAACACTGGAAGCTGAGGTCAAGGCAGCAGCCAAACCTTCAAGGTACCTGGTACTGAAGTCATTCTAGAAGCTCAACTGTGATGACACAGCCATGTTCCAGTTCCCTCCAGTTGGGATTTTCATTTCATCATTCTCCTCCAGGAAGACTGGGAGCTACTCATATCCCTCTGCATTCTGACAGCATGCTCTCCTCCACTGGAAGGCAAGTTTATGAAATGAGTTGTATCACTGGAGATGCAGGTAAGAAATCTGAAGCAAATGACCTCATCTAACCCTCATCAGCCTCCGTCCTGGGCTCTTGCCACCCCACCCCCCAACAGGTGTAAGGACAAAAGGCCCATTGTCTTTAGAAGCCTATAGGATAAATGGAGAGGGAACTTGTCTTTGCTGGTTAATCTGTCTTGATAAAAAGTATTGTTTTATCTCTTGCCATCGCTAGGGTTTCAAGGGGTGAATTCTACTGGGGACAAAGTCTGCTTTGTCTTTCCAACCCAGTGAGATGAGTAAATTGACCTTTCATATACTCTGTGGTTGTCACAACCCAAGTGCCAAGGTGTTAGGGTTCATTGAGAATATTCTCCTTTTCTCCCTCAAGGGGAATGCCATCTACAGAGGCGCTGTGGGGCAGAGGAGCAGTGTGCTCTTCAGTTTTATTTTTAATTTTTAAAAGTAAGAATGTACTCTCTAGAGCAAATTCATGTTTACATGAAAGATGAAAAGCAGGTAAAAAGACCTGTCTTCTTTCCTCCAGTTTTCCCTGGTGATATCATTTGCATTTATGGCAAGTTTCCCTGGTGATATCATTTGCATGTATGGTATGTTTGTTAAGCCAGTGATGAGGCAGGTGCCAATACTTTATTTTATTATAATAATTACATTAGGTTATATCACAGGTGCACAGCTGGCATTTGGCTCATTCTGTACTGTACATGTTGTGGGTTTGGTCAGCATTTTGACATGGACCTGCCACTGTACAGTATACTGTAAAGGAGTTTCACTACCCTAAAATTCTTGTATGTTCCACCAGCCCACACCTCACACCTACCCCTCCACTCTCCCGAGGTAAGCATTTAAGCTTTCACCCTCTCTAGAATACCACAGGGTTGGCCTCATCACTATAATCATTCAGACAAGCATCTTTCGCTGAGCATTGGAGTAAGTTTGCCATGGGAGAAGTTTCTTCCCCATTTGTGTGCCTGGATAGCACATTTCCTTTTTTTGCTACTTGATAGTTTCTTGAAATGCTAAGGATTGAGCACAACAGCTTTCTTACAATGGCCAAGTGCTGCACCATAGAACAATATCCAGACCTCATTGTCAAATAGCTTCTACCTTACTTTAAAAGCTTTTCATATAACAAGTAATATTCTTGGCCCTGTTCCCACATCCTCACCCCTTTTTCATTATTTCCTATGAGAGAACCTAAATTTTAGAAAGGGCCTTATTGTTTGTGTTATTTCAAAAACTAAAGTGACTAAAGAAAAATTTCAAGTGATTCTTTTGTAAAGTAGGGAAACAGAGAAGAAACTGTAATATGTCAACTGTAATACGTCAACTCTGATCTGACTAGATTAAGCTGTCGTGGGCTGCAGGCAGTGTTGGTATTCATGACAATTGTATCCAGACAACTTTATAGCCATATAATTAGTGTTTCTCTTGAAATAAATGATCTGGTTTTTTTCTCCCAGCAATATTGGAGGTCCTACTTATAGTTAGTCATAACATTCACAAATTCACTATTAATACATAGATCAAACATTTTTCTCTTTACATTTCTGGAACAGAACATACTTAACCGGTCCAGGAAAGTAATATGTAAGAGGTGTTCCCATTCAGTTATCCTAGGATAAGGAGGTTGGGGTGTGAGTTCACTGTGGAGAGTACAGGTCATACAACACCAGGGTCTGAGCTGAATGCCCTTGCCATGCCCCGGAGATAGATGCCCTCTTAAACATTCATTTCTCCCCAAGACTCAGTGTAGTCATCCATAAACCACACTAATGTCAGTCTCCACCTTCTATGACTGTCCTGAAGGATAACGGAGGACAACCCACAGACAGCCTCAACTATGAAGCGACAACTAAAACTTCTTGCAAACAGAGGTGGAAATCGATCCAGCACCTTTGGTCTGTGTGTACTCAATAAATCAGTCTGTCCATGCATGTAAAAGTAGGGCTAATCTTGTCAAAGACATATTCCTAGACACAGCCAAGTCTGTCTAAGAAGCCAGCTTAACTGAGGTGATGGGAAATGGAGAGGTTAGGGGCCATGTGAATTGAGTACACTACTCCTTTTTCTGGCTCTACCTCTGCTATGACAGGGTCAGTGATAATAATTTTCAATCTCTACTCTGCCTGCCTCAAAAGTTCCTTTACCTGAGCAAATATCTGTACTGGAAAGGTCATCAGTAGACAATATGATTCCCAAGTAGCTGTGCTGTGCATACATGTGTGTGTGTATGTGTGTGTGTGTGTGTGTGTGTGAGAGAGAGAGAGAGAGAGAGAGAGAGAGAGAGAGAGAGAGAGAGAGAGAGAGAGACTGAGAGAGAGAGAGAGAGAGAGGATACCCAGTTTTTATCAAGAGTTAAGGTACACCTAAAGGATTCAGGACCATTCCTTGCCTCTTTGTCCTCTTACACAATTTTGCTGTAAGATCCCAATGATATAAGAAGTCTACGTTTCAGACTCTGTATTATGGGAAGTGAGTCAGGAGTTGCTTTGTCTGTGTATCTGCATAAGCCTTTGACCCTCTGGGTTTCAGCTGTGGATCTTGTTCCTCGTATTTTTGCTCCCTGCTCTCTGCCTCTACATCAGTGCCGTCCTGACCTCGGCAGCTGGTACAGAGTGATGACCAGGAGGCAGAGAGGAATAGTAATTGACTCATTGGTCCATGTTCTTGTGTGAGAGCTCTGCTTGTATTTCTAGATTATAGTTTTGCACTTTAAAAGGATGGAGGAGATGGGAATCTAAATTTCATAAAACTCAGGATACTTTCAATATGGCTTTAACCATGATTTTTATGTGCTTTAATTTTGCAGAATAAGCTTCCTTTGCCTAAGGTAGCCTACAAAGCCAGCATCAGCCTGTTCGCTGACATCTTTGTGCACCCGTCAAAAATATAAATGGGGATCCTAGCAAGCATGCTTGAAATGATTATTGAGTAGAGGTCCCGGAACATGGGAAAACAGCAATCTGATGTTGGCGGGAGATATTATCTAAAGTGACACCAAGGGGGCTCTGACTAAAGAACCATAGATACTGGCCACAAGTGACCAGCTGTGAGGAATAGTAATGGACTCAATTTTGTTAAAAAAAAATGGTGAATTAAGGCACATTAGCAGACACATGGTAGACTGTCAGGAAGAAGATGATCTCAGTGGTTAATACAGACTTGAGATTGAGAGCGGGTTTGAAGCCAACTTGCACTTTTAACTGTTCAACAACCCAGTCCAACCCTTGGATAGCAAATGAGATAATGCTCATCTCGGTATTCTTGAAATTTTGATTTGATAAAACAAACAAAACCTGCCTAATTCAGGAAGAATTTTATGAGCTGTTCTTTTCTATTCAGTTGTTAAGGATTCAGAGTGAAGGGGCCCAGGGCATGGAACATGTTGGTCTTTATCATCATAAAATTCCATATTCTGAAGAAATGTACCTGCCTTAGATACGTGTTTGATAAATGAAAGCTGAAACTGTGTGTGCTAAAACCTTCATTAAAGCAAGGTTTTTGAAGTATGGCTTCTCATACTTTCTCCAGGACTTTGGGCATCTGGATCAAAAGTGCATCATTAATGGGGGTCTTCATTGCTACTGAAAACGAATTCCTTTAACATCAGTCCTAGTTATAGCAGCTTTCCCAGGACTCAAAT
The DNA here is from genome assembly GCF_963924665.1 of Micromys minutus. Lineage (NCBI taxonomy): Eukaryota > Metazoa > Chordata > Mammalia > Rodentia > Muridae > Micromys > Micromys minutus. The sequence goes on along the minus strand of NC_137972.1, from coordinate 52,396,388 downwards.
AAAACAAGATTCTCCTGCCCACCGGCTTGCAAGCTGTGCAAAGTACAGTCTTCCACTGTGACATGTATCCTGGCAGCTCCCCACTGTCTGCCCTACCCCACTGCAGGGTCAGAGACCCCAACCCCCACCCCCAAATCCGGTAAAAATCACCGAACTCTTGGGAAGATACTGAGAGTCTGGAAGAAGCATTCAGCATCTCTCTTGAGAGGAGTAAATTACCTGGAAGGCTGTGGGTTTTTTATGATCTGTTAGAGATGGATAACTCAAGGTGCAGCCCCACCACCACCCTTTTTTTTCCCCTTAAAGCAAGAAAGCTTAGCAGTGAAACTCATTTTCTACAACTCCCAAATGGTTTTTCAATAAATCTGTGAACTTAATCTTCTTCTTCTGTTGAGGCAGCCTCCCCTAATTGTGTTCTTGTATGAAAAAAAACATGATGACAAACATAGTCCTGGGGAGTACGTCTCAGTACCTGGTGAAGAGGAGCCAAGACCGTGTTGTCTCTGGTAGTATTTCTTTTCTGGGTAATTGTCAGGCTCTTTTTTCGTGGTCACCAGTAGGATAATGAATATTCTGAACTACGTATCTCTGGGACATAATGGCATAGTAACTAAGGGGACTGCCAACTAGATTTCTAGAAATTCCCACAAAACTCCTGCTGAGCCACAAGACACTATCTCACACATGAACATCCAAATGAAACTCATAACCGGAACGTCTTGCTTTTCTCTTCTTTCCTGGTCTCTAGGAGCCAGTGCCTAACCTCCTTTCTGTATCCTCCATGCCAAGTATGGCGGGTGCAGAGGGGACGTGCCAGAAATGTTAGCACAGCTGATGACTGTCAGCTAGCAAAGCAGTCTGGGGAAAAGAAGACAAGGACCCCGAAGCTTCCTGTTCCTCAATTCTTGGGCAGCCCTGACCTTAAGAGCTGCAGGGCTTTGTGGGAGCCGGTGGGCGTGGTCTGAGAGGGAGAGTCTACAATTGGAAGCTGACCTTTCGGAGTCTAGATTTTTTCCATCCTGGAAAATAAGAACTAAGCATAGAAATTAAATTAGAAGTGGAAGGATTTCCCAAGGCTCTCCTCTGTCCCAGCTGCACTCACGGTGGCCTTGCTTCTGTCATTCTCGGCTAGGATTCCAGGCTGTCCCTCCTTATTCCTGGCTGGGTGCTGAGGTCAGCAGAAGCACCTTGAGACTAAGTGCACAAACTAAGCTGTAGTCAGCAGACCCAGCCTCAAAATTGGAGGAGGAATTGTGAAAACGTCTTTCCCCTGCAAATCAGACACCCTCCTCACTCCCACAACAAAAGAACTAGTGTTTCCCAATGCTCTTACCCCAGGCTCTCACCGGCCTGTGAATAGGGGCACTGAGGGGACAGAAACACCATAAAATCCTAGGTTCCCTCCGCTCAGCCTCAAGCTGTGGTTTCCTATTTCCTCCCACTGGACAGCTTCAGTATTAATTGCTCCCAAAACCAACAGTAAAATTTCACTACCGCTCCTTGCAGGCAAAGAAACTCTCAGGTCTTCTGGGAATTTTGGAGAAGGGCTTGCTGACCCTGGCATCTCTCTCCTGGATACACACAAGCAGCGGTGGTGATGGGGTGGGGATCCAGACAAGTCTTTGGTTGGGGACACAGACTCTCAGCAAGGGTAGTCCAAAGCTGCACATGAGAATTCACTAGAAATGCAAATTTTCATTTCATCAGAAGCCCCAGGACTTGGCTGCTTCCTTAGTTTGTAGAAAAAAACAAAAACAACAACAACAAAAACCCAACAAAACAAAAACAACAGCAACAAAAACCCTGTAAGTGATTTCAGGTCAACTAAATCATAAAGATAAGTGATCTAGGCTAGACATTTATTTTGTGAGAATTCTGCAGACTTTTATTGTTGTCTGTGTGGTCTTTGCCTTACTTCCTTAGTTTCTGTCTGGTGGGCTCCTAGTCAGTCTTTAAGTCCTGAAAATACCCTCTATATGTAAATCTCCATTATCCTCCCAACCTAAGGAAATAAAATGTCCTTTAATGTGTGTTAGGACATTTCTGGCATCTTACTAATATATTTTGTTTAAACCAAGTTCCTCTGTTCTGTTCCGGGCTCAGAAATAAGAACATGCTTACATCAGCAAATCCTGTGTGTAGACTGTTGTGGGGCTGTCATTTTTGTTTTTGGTAATGGCAAACTAAGATTTTAAAATTGATTAAAGAAATTTAAATGTAAGATCATATCCCAGGTTTAAAACCTCACCTCTGACATGTGCTGGCCCTGTGTGGCCTTGGGTAATGATTTGACCACTTTCATTATCCTATGAAGTAAGGACATGCTGGAGTTTACCCCAGTGACTAATGACTGAAGGAACAGTGCCGAGCACAGTACCTGAGCAGTGCAGACATGTGATAGTTCATTGCTACTGGTACTGGTACTCTTTTCATCTTCATCCTCACTAGCGCATTGTTAGTGTTCGCTGGCTTTCAGTGGAGAACACAGCTAAAAGCATCTGTGAAAATCTTTGGAAAGATAATGGCTCTGGGCTTAGCTCTTATACTTCCTGAAGTGTAGGCAAACTTGAAGTAGGCATTTTACGGTAGGCAAATTTGTCTTTTCATAACATGTTTTGTAAAACATATCGAAAAGGTGTTGATGACTTCCAAATTGCCTTCCTCAACTGCCGAGGATCCATCACTGCCTTTGTGGCATCATTTCAAGTCCTGGATGTATCATTTAGAATGACCATTAGAGCAAGGATCAGAGCTTTGATGATGAGTAAGGGCCATCTCTTGTTGAAGTCATAAAGACTAAGATGAAGAAGAGGGGTGGCAGAAAGCATATTTCAGTAGGAAAACCCTTAAATCGCTTAGACAAACCTGATACAGATTTTTTGATTTAAAAACTATCCCATTTAATGTTATAACCTTGGAAGTGTTGTGGGAGGGATAAGCCTGATCCCTGTAAGTCACCTTTGCAGATAGATAAGCTCCAGTTCAGACTCTGCCTTTTCTCCTCTTGTTGCCCTCTCTTCTGTCATTTTCTATCAGCATTCGTTTTGTTTAAGTGTCTAAGTGTGCCAGCATGTGCACACTGTGTGCACAAGTCAGCAGCAGCTGTCCTTCTCAATCTCTGTGTCATTTTCTGAGGGTCTCTCACTTAACCTGGAGCTCACTGACTTCACTAGACTGGTTGGCCAGCAAGCACCAGGGATCTGTTTTCCATTATTAAAGGTGTGCCCTGCCATTCCCAGTTCTGTATGTGGGTTTTAGGGGTTGGACCCAAGTCTTTTGTCATTATGCTTACAAAGCATAAGTATATAGAGTTTATATACTTAAATAAATATATATAACTATGTAAGATATAAGATATATATCTTAGAAGATATATGATTTTCCTATATAATATTGTATAATATGTAATATATATTATATATCTTACATAGTTCATTGCCAATTGAACTATCTCTGCCTTAGTGTCAGTCATCAGCCTAGGCTCAAGGAAAATACAATATACCCAGAAAAGAGAGAGTTGCCAATCAACATATCTCAAGATTTGCCTCTGTCTCATATACCCTTTACTCTTTACAAAATATAACAAAGAGATACCGTACATGCATTTTTATGACACAGAAAACAAGTACTGATAATAAAATACAATCTTGCAACCAGAGCTAGTAATATTAAAGCCAAGATTCAAGTTTAAATTTGTGCTGTTTGCTGTATAGGATGAAGAAGAAATCCCTCTGTTCATCTGATTAGAATACACTGTTAGAGTAGCTTGGATCTCAGTTAGAATCTCCATCTTTTACTGTGACCCAGGCATTTTCTTCTCAGTCTGTCCATGCCTGAGATGCCAGTGGAACCTCAATGAAGAGTTAGAAGACTAAGGGGCATAAGACTACAAACCAGCTAAAGGCTGATTATGAAAACCCAGCAGCTCTCAGAGCAGGCAACTGTCATATGTATCTGGAGGAAGAAGGAGAGAGCCAGAGGGAGAGGAAAGAGGGAGAGAGGGAAAGGTGGAGGTGGAGAGGAAATGGGGAGGGAGAGGAAGGGAGAAGGGGAATGGGGAGGAAGAAGGGGAATGGAGAGTGAGAAGGGGGAAGGTAGAGGAAGCCAGGGAGAGGGAGAGGGACCCAGCAAATAACATCTCTTGAAGTGCCAGCAGTCTGTGTTGGGTAGCATTTTGCTGGTTACCAGTCATTCCTTTCCCATAAGCTTCAGCCAGGTCAGTGTAACTTGAGAGGATCCCAGGGCTGAAATATAGCTTGTCACCTGGCTAGGCCTATGCATTCCTTGGGGAGCAGGGGGCACTGTGGCAAGGGGAGTGCCAAAGCCAGGCCCCCACAATGTGGGGAGGTTGAGCATAGGAAGATGGAGCCTTCAAGTCCCTGGCGGAGATTTAGTGTGTTCATGTGGGGTAAGTCCTAAAGCCGATAACCTTCTTATTACAGAGAGAGCTAGATGCCCCCAGGGGCCACACAGTAGTAGGATGTTGTTTGTTCTTATTTATTTATTTATTTATTTATTTATTTATTTATTTATTTATTTATTTATTTATGTGTGTGTTGCTCAAGATCGGCTTTGGTGCTAGTAAAGAAGAAGGTTTGCTGTGTTTTCTCTCTTCTCTCTGAAGTTGTGATAAACAAGCAGGCATTCAGATTTGTCAACACTAAACCATGGCTTGGTGCTGTTTATTCAGGAAATGTGGGAAAGTGAAAAGGTTACAAAGAATCAGCTGGGGCTGGGAAATAACCGTGTTGGTAGTAATGTTGGCATTTGGTATGGGATGGATCTGGCATTGCAGGAGGGAGGCTGCGGCACAAGGCAATGAATGGGGTTATCTTCTGCTTTCTTCTTTTCTTCCCCACTTCTGTCCTCCATCTTTTCTCTCTCTTCTCCTCAGAGTATTCTTTTCTTGACCAAATTGGTGAGGAAGAAATGAAGTAGGAGTCAGCACTTCTACCATAAAAGTTACCTCTGGACTTTGTTAAAATAAAAGCTTTCAACTCTGTAGGTCTGAAGTCCAGCCTGACATCTGTATTTCAGCGTGCCCTGGTGGGTTCCGGTCGCCATCCACACACAGACCACACTTGAGTCACAAGTGCTAGAGGAAGTGCAGATAAAGTAATAATGGAGTAAAGCTAGACTTTGCCAAGCTAGTAAATTGGTTATTTCATTCATTCTTTCAATAAGCACTTATTGAAACCTGCTTTATGCCGGGCCCAGAGCCAGCAGCGGGCACATAATAGGGAGCAAAAGAGACTCTCTGTCTGTCCTCATTGAACTTGGCCTAGTGTGTATGGCCAACTTTAATCACAAATATAACAAGATAGGGCACTGCTGTTACTGTCTGTCTAATGAAGAGGGGGTATTGGGATTAATGAGGTCTGAAAATGGGCAACCTTCACTGGATGACCATAAAAGGGTCCCTGGAGAAGTGACAGTAAGCTGATCTAGGAGCCTAACAAAAGGTCTTCTTTGTTATTTTTTTATTATATTGTTTGATTTATTTTTGTGTCAGCCTGTGTGTGTTTGTGTGTGTGCAAGTGTGTGTGTGTTTACAAGCACTCGTGCCAAGGCTCAGATGTGGAAGTTAGATGATAACTTTCAGGAACTGGTTCTCTACTTCCATGTGCAGATCTCTCAGTTTGAACTGAGGTCATCAGGCTTGGCAGCCAGTACCTTTACCCACCGAGTCTATCACTACAAGAATAGGCAGCTAGCAGCCAGTTGAACACTTATTTGGAGCACATATATTACTAAGGATATACATGTGTATTATTTCATCTAATTCTCATAACAACTTTCAGGATGCTACTATTATCCAAGTGTGAAATTACACTAAAAGATCTGCAACTTGGAGAATTTGTACAAGGACATGGTAAGTGGCACATTTGAATACAAGAGCAGAGCATACAGTCTTCACCATTTCACCTGACTGATTGTCCAGCACATTCACAAGTAAAACCCCTGATCAACTAAAACAATCCACTCCATTGCTCCTTGATACTACTGTTGCCATGCCAAGGTCTAGTATACTCTCCTGGTATGATGCAGAATTTGTCTCTAATATTTTCACTGGTTTAGACATTATCAGGAACTTTCTGTAAGCCACAACTTTCCCAAGAATGTAACATATGAATGTATCAAGTTGACATGACAATTTTGCAAAACCAGAGTGATATCACACACACACACACACACACACACACACACACACACACACACACAAACACACACAAAACATATCTTTGTTTTATAATGGGGGGCTACAGCCTAGAAAAGGTAAATGGTACAATTTGTATAAGGTAAGTGTGAGCTTCTAAGATTGTTTAGTACAGTGAATCTGTCCCCAGTTCATGCTCTGTGATGCCTGAGGCCTTTGCAAGGGGCAAATGGTCAACAACTCCAACAACTCTAGCCACAGTGCCAAGACAGCATTTATCTTCTTTATTGTGTTGGCATTTGTAGCCGTGAGTCAGGATCGAGGGTGAATAAAGCTGTCTGTACCTCAGCACCATGTTTAACTTTTTTTATTAGTGATGTTAATCACAGATAAGAAGTAGGTTTGCCCCTCGATAGATGAGGACTTTATATAAACACAATCACACAAAGCATCAAGAGATGAAAACATGACTGCACCTGGAAGCTAATGTCTAGAAATAATATCAACGATTGTAACGGCCTTTGGGACAATGGCATGCAATCATCGGTAATGTGATTTGAATTCTTACACATAAAAAGTAGGACTTTAGAAAATCTGTGTCTCCAGCAATGATCTTCTGCTTCTCACCTCTTCAGGCAAAAGTAAGAGCTGTGGTGACATTAAAAGGATGACTTCTCAAAACAATTGTGAGGAGACTGGTGACACTCGGTGAGCCAGTGTCTTGCACATGTCCACAGCACGTCATTAAGGGAGCCTCCCTCCACAGAATTGCAGGTGAACTTGCAGGAAAGACACAGCTTCTATTGTAACAGACCATGAAAGTTCACTGCTCCAGTTTCAGATTCCACATCGCAACTAACCTTTATGAAAATATCACTGTCGGGTACCGCATGCTGTTAAAGTGCAGCTACAGTGACTTAGAAAACTATTAAACGAGTGGCCCTTTCCAATTATGTGTCTACAGAGTTGGATTTTCTTCATAGACTTCAGTCAAAACAACCCATCACAGCAGATTGAAAGCAGAGGCAGATAAGATGGAACATCAAGCTGCTTTCTATTAAAGCAGATACGGCAGGCAAATGGATGCTCCTCGTTTTGCCACGCACATTAGTTGGGGTCCTGTAAGGGAACAGAACTGCTAGGAAGAATATATGTAATTTATTAGAGTGCCTCACAGGCTGTCCTGGGTAGTCCTGCAATGGCTGTTTTCCATCAGAAAGGCCCTATGGCTTTCTGATAGCTGAACAGGGAGTGGGATAGTTCACAAGACTGGTTTTCTCGTTAATCCTGATCTATGTCTGAAGTTCTGAGGAATCCCTGGAGAGCTGCTGATCTTCAGTCTACAGTGGCAGACTGAAGCAGTGGGTTCTAATCCTGATGAAGGAATGTCTGAGCAGCAGGACAGATGAACCGGGCAGACTGAGAGCAATCAGGCAAGAAGCCAAAGCTCCCTGTTCATGCCACGTTAGGTGGGACGCCACCAAGTTAGGATTCAGAGTGGGATGGTTCTTCTGACTCCAAGTGATCCCAAATTGAGATGGATCTTCCAACCCCAAAAGATCTGATCAAGAAAAACACTCATGGGTGTGCCCAGATTTAGTCAAATTGATAACTAAGTTTATCATCAATCACACCAAGTTTTTGATTTTGGGGGAAAATATTATTATTTCTTTAAAAAATATGTCAGTGAGCTTTTATTATTTAAATTAAGTTAGTAAAGACATTCTATAAAAGCACTAATTTTGAATAAATAAATAAATACATTATACAAAACCAGAATGATTTGGGGTCTGAATTGATTTTTTAGGTATGGAAAGGAGTCCTGAGCCCAAACATTTGAAGACTTTTATGTGAGAACATGGTCTCTGAAACTATATCTTTCTGAGAGACCTACACATGTATCTGTTAAAAGATTTTGGACACTGAGTGGTGTTCCCACATTCTCTGCCTTGGCTGTCTTTCTGTGTGAAGGGAACAGTAATAGTAGTTCTATCCTAATGGTGCTGGTGAATACTGCATGGGCTCCAATCCAATTCTTCAGTGAATTTTTCTTTCACTAGATTCACTCTCAGGAACTTCACACTTCTTACTTCTGAGATTTTAAAGAAGACTTTTACCTTATCCATTGCCCACTTCTATAAATATCTTCCTAGGGATTAAAAAAAATTCACAGAGCAGCATTCCAGCTCAGACAAGACCAGGCTAGAAAGTGCTACTTAATCTTTTAGTGGAGGTCATTTGCACTATTGACAGAGAAAAGGATGATTGGGAAAGATAATGTACGGAGAAGAGAAAAGGGTGTGTGTAGTATGAATCTTAGGATGGCCATGAAATTCATCCTACATTCCTCCCTCTCCCTGCCAAAATGGCAATTATGAAGTAAAATCTGAGGGAAGAAAGAAATGTGAGCATCCAGAGAAGACAATTCCAGGCACGAGGAATCTCAAAGGTAGAGATACAAGTAGCAATTGCCTTTGGTGTTTTAGGAACACGGAGGATGCCAGAGCTTGAAAGAGTGTACAAAGCAGGAGTAGAAAATGTGACCCTTGAAGCACGGGGTAGCAGACCATCTAGGGTCTTATTGGCTCAGTGGGGTCTTCTGAGAAGGCAGCTCAAGTGATCTGCATCAGTGGAGGAGCAACAGAGGGCATGATGGGTGGTTATATTCTGGGTCTATTTGCAGGTAAACCTAACAGTGATTGATTGTGAATAAGATGTTTGTTTGAAGAGTGGAGCCACAGAAGGCTCTGCCATTGGACTAAGTGGAGTCGTTGAGTTCAGTAATTGAGACAGGAACACTGAGGAGTGGGCAGGCTTCGACAGGCACACGGGAATCAGGCCAGCCTTGGGCTTGGAAATGATAATTTGGGGATAATCTACTCACTAGGCATTCAGATTCTTTTGGATATACTCAGTTAGGAGCCAATCAACAAATGCAGTTGATACGTTATTAGATATAGCTGGGGGAGAAATAAAGATGGCTGCATTCTTAGAAGAACAAAAAAAAAAAAAAAAAAAACCTGAAAATTTCCATTTCAGAATGTTTTTTATGTCATTTTGGTACAGTTCCAGAACTGAACGCCCCATGCCAGGTGCGGCCTTATTAAAGTTTCAGAAGAAAAGACTATGTGTTCTGAGACACAATGCCTGGGCTTGTGGAACTAAAAATAGCCCAGTTCTCATTCCCCAGGGTATCTGAACTTCTAATTGCTGTCCACTGTGTGTCCGTGTAGATGTGAGAAGTTCTCAGAGCTCATCTGTCTGATCTCACTCTACTCCCACACCACAGATGGATTTTCATGTTCCATAGCTCTTGTTCTCATCCTTTAGAATATAACTTTCTTTATTTCGTTCTTCTCTCTCTGTGATAACGCTGTATCTGGTAGCCTTATACATCATTATCCTTACAAATAAAAGCAACCTTTCCCAATTTAGTATCATCTGCAGATATCATTAGCGTGACATCCGTAACTTCATCTAGGCATTTACAAAGGGACATCGAATAATGTGTGATCATCTTACAATTCAAGCAAGTGAAAGGTCATATTTTTTTAAGGACAAAACAATTCCTATTGTTTTATATGGTTTATCTTCTCTGCTGCAAGGGACCTAAGATGGGTATTTTTTAATGGTGATGCCAATTCCTTTGCGTGTTAGAGGTGATGATGCTCCCTGTACCACATAATTTTGAAGCTACAGGCAGGAAATGTAGATGTCATAACCTGAAATCTGCTATCTTCCACAAATGCCAGTGAGCAACAGTAATTGGAGAAGAAAACTCCGCAAATGTGTTTGGACACCATCAACATGCCTGTTTCTTCCTCCTGAGCCAAGCTGGGGAATTCCAACTCCACGGAGGCCATGAAGACACAGGATTGCCAAACTGCCTGCTGTGCTTGTACAGGACAGTGTCTTTATTGATCATCTGGACACTCATCTCCCTGTCAGGGATAGGGCAAGCATGCCATCTCGACTTGGCAGTCTCTATGGTGTGTAAATGCTGTTATGAAATCATAGGATGGGACTTAGGAAGAAACCCCACCGACTCATCAGCAGGCTGAAGACTGAGAAGGAATTCACATTCCGCAGCTCTGTAAACCATGAAGCAATCCGTGTGTGCCGCCTCACCTCTGCACAGGGCAGCTTGACTTTCCTTTTCTTGGTGCTGAGGGAAATGTCTTTGGTGGTTCAGGAATTGGCTATTAACCTTCTCACTTGGGTAATGTCTCATCTTAAGAAAGTTTTGACTAATGTATGAGGTTTTGTCTAGGTGGGAGTAGAGGGAGGGAATGAATCAAACATTACCTCAGGTTAACTCAGTCACTAGATTAAAAAACTACCCAGGTGTGCACATATTGTCCTAGCAGCTTGGGTGATTAATTCAGGGTAGTCCAAACAGTTTCAGATCAGCCTGGGTAGCACCAATATGAAATGGTTATCTAGTATATAGGCACAAAGGTTCTGCTGTGTAACAGTGTGAAGAGAGCAATGAGTGTCAGGCAAAACTAGAAATTGCCTGGGAAGAGATGACAAGGCCCAAGGCCATGGTGTCCACCTCTAATATGTTCATCTGCTGCTTTTCTCTGCTTATTTCACATGGTGAGGAAAGATGCCCACCCAGAGGCCACATGGAGGGGTTCCACTCACATGGAATAACCGTGTCAGCACTATTCTTTATCTAGGAAACAGTAGCCTGGCCCAGTTCAGACACTCACTCCAGTTCCAATAGGGTGTGAAATCCAAAGGCATAGCTTCTGTTGGTCTTTTGCTATAAATTATGTGAAAACTAGCAAATATTTCACTGTAGACTGGCCATATAAACCAAGATGTGTCACAGACTCTAATCAGAGGAGAAGTTCAAGAACAAACACGTTTACGTAAGAGGCAATGGTAAGACACTAGAAGGCAGAATCCTGATCATATTATTCCTCTGCAGTTAGTATCTCAGCTGTCTTTATCCCACACACGTGACAAATGGTCCATGGGAGCAGGTTAGCAGATAAGTTTGGATATCAGCAGTAGGTGTGTCACCAGTTTTCAACGGGTTGCAAACACCAGGCATGGCTCTGGCTGCACTGCCACATGCATGTTTTTAACCACACTGTATCTCCCTGCAACTGAGTCATCATTGAAGGAAAACATAGAGTTCTGTGATTCTTCAATCGACACATGTTAAGTGCTGCTTCAGAACCCGGGAAGAAACAACTATGACTTGACTTTGACTTTGGTTTTTAGGACTTTACTGTGTGGGCAGGTGAGTGCGAAGGGGTTCCATTCAGTTTGCTGCAGGGGATGCTCTCTAAGGATTTGCAGTAGTCAGAGGCTGTTCTGAGTATTTGGAGTTAGAAATGATTTCTTGGAAGCATCTGAAAACTGGGGTGTGCTGGCTCCTGGGCTTGAAGAAGTAGAGGTAGCACTGGCCAACACGAGAGATTCCAGGGGCTGTCACCAGAAGTTTGTTCTCTCAAATCTTTTCAAGTCAATTCCCTCTGAACCTGCTTCACCTCTTTAAAGCCTTTAGCTAAGTAGGGGCTCCAGATTTTACATTGCACAGTTTACAGTATGTGAAAAGAAGAAGACTTTCATGCCCCCAAATAGTTTTATTTATTTATTTTATTTATTTGTTTGTTTGTTTTTCACTTTATATCCCAATATCAGCTCCCCTTCCAGTCCCTCCTTCCAGCTCCTCTTCTTCTCCTCTCCCCTTCTCTGAGAAGGGGTTGATTCCCTTTGTATCTTCCCATCAACACATCAAGTCACTGTAGGACTAGGTACACCCTTTCTTACTGCTGAGGCCAGACAAGTTAGGGCAACAGGATCCACAGGCAGATAACAGACACAGGGATAGCCTGCACTCCAGTAGTTGGGAGTTCCCCATGAAGACCAAGTTGCACATCTGGGGAGAGAAGGACTAGGTCCAGCCCATGCCCACTTTTTGTTGCTGGTTCAGTTTCTGGTAGCCCCAAGTTTCCAGGTTGACTCTGCCTCAACTAATTCTATTGCACATTATAGTAAAGCCCACAGATAATGCTTATTTAGTGTTAATTGGGTCACCAGCCAACCTACTGAGCCTGGGTTAAAGTTCGAATTGGCCAGGCTTCTGTCACATGCCCAATCATGGAGTTGGAATAAACACAGCTCTAGGATAATCACAGTAATGGATTATAGAGGGAACAGCCTTCCCAAAGAAATTCCAGATACTGACACACAAATATGAAGGAATTGTAGCTGGGAAGACATTTTAGCTACTCTTCTGATTGTTATGACCAAATACCTGAGAAAAAGCTATCTAAGGAAGGGAGGTTTTATTTTAGCTTACAGTCTGAAGGAACACAGTCCACCATGGTAGAGATTGATTGATGGTAGCAGGAACTTGCGGTAGGTATCTAATCATGAAGTCACACTCAGGAAGCAGAGGGGAATAATTGCTAATGTTTGGCTAGCATTTACCTTTTCATGTCATCTAGGACTTCAGTCCCTTAGAATGGCACTACCATATTTAGGGTCAATATTCTTACCCCAGTTAACTTAGTCTTGAATGTCTGTCGAAGACATACCAGAAGATTTGTCTTCAATGGTTTTGTTTATAATATTTTTATGAATATGTTTTATAAAATATTATTACAGCTCACAAAATTTGTTACATAATGATATATGATGAATATACATTTATTCATTTTCATTTTTTTATAATTTTTATTCTCTGAAATTATATCATTCTCTTTTTATTTTCTGATTCCTATCCATCCCCCTTGCCCTTTCTCATATTCATGACTTTTTTTTCTTAGTTCTTGTTACATATATACATGTATATTTGTGTATTCTTAAATATATAAATACAAACTTCTCAATCTGTATGATGTTATCTGAGCTTGGTATTAGAAAACCAGTTGGAGGGCTTTGCACTAGCAGAAGGCCGTTTTCCCATTTACAGCATCTCATGATTTCCTGTAGTTTTTTTTCAACATAATATTTTTATTGATTATTTGGTTATTTCACATCATGCATCCTGGTCACACTCACTTCCCAGTTCTCCCAAGTCAGCTCCTCACCCTTGTGGCCTTTTCCTAGAAGGAGGAGGAGGAGGATGAAGAGGAGGAGGAGGGAGTGGAGGAAGATGAGGAAGAGGAGGAAGAGGAGGAAGAGGAGGAAGAGGAGGAAGAAGAAGAGGATGAGAAGAAGAAGAGGAGGAGGAAAAGGAAGGGGAGGGGTTAGGAGGAGGAGGAGGATGAGGAGGAGGAGGAGGATGAAGAGGAGGAGGAGGTGGAAGAGAAGGAGGAGAAGAAAAAGAAGGAGAAGGAGAAAAAAAAGAAAACAGGTCCAATTTTTCCAATTTGCCCACATACTTATTGGAGCATGGTGAAACTTTCAGTGGCCAGCCCCTTAAAGAAAACTGAGTGCTTCTCCACCCATATCCCTGCCAGAGGCCATCAGTTGTAGAGAGATACACTTTATCATCTTTATCACAATTTTAAAGACTTTTCAGTGATGGCTTTCTGTCTAGGTTCTTTTAGGGGATGGTAGGGCTGTCACAGAAGCCTTTTATGTCCCTTTTATCAAATGTGCAGTTGTCAATGCCACTGAAAATGTAGTTGCCTGTAGTTACCTTTCTATGATTAAAACCATTCCCCCTCCATGTTAGCATGTCTACTAGTGTCAACATTATTCATGTCTTGGTTGTGCAACCATGTTGGTGAGACTTCAGGGGTGTACCTTTCTGACATTTTTAGTAGACACAATCTCAAAGCAAGCTTCTTTGTCTGCCTCTTAAAATCTTTCTGCCCCCTCTTCCATAATGATCCAGGAGCCTTAGGTACAGGAATGATGTTGTGATTTATCAGTTGAGACTGGGCACCCACTTGTTCTCTGTACTTTGATCCATTGTGACTTTTTGGTTTGTTGTTGTTATTGTTGTTGTTTTATTTTTTTGTAATGGCCTCCTTATCTGTTTCAAAGAGAAACTGCCTTGATGAGGGATGAGACCTATACTTTTCTGTAGGCATGAGAATAAATATTTATTATATAGTTAGGGTATGTTAGTTTAGCAAAGTGGTAGTTTTAGGCTCTTATTCAAGATCTGTGACTTCATTAGTTATAGGAAGTTGTTAGGTTTTCAATACTAGGCATTATTTCTTTCTTGTTGAATAGGCCATAAGACCAACTAGAGGGATATTGGTTATCACTAAGGCATGTGTGTCAGTTTACACTTAGAATTATTATCTCATGCTAGTCATTATGGTTCATAGACATCATAGCTGATGTTTTTGGGGTAGTGACTAGCCCTATTTCTTTCTTGACTTCAGTGAGATTGGCTTAATTTTTTTCCATTTATGATCATGATGGAAATAGATTCCTCTGATATAGCTTTTATTAAATAGAGGTATGTTCCCTTTAGTTTTTTTTTTTTAGGACTTTTTAATCATCAAGGCATATTGGAATTTGTCAAAGACTTTTTCTGAGTCTATTGAGATTATCATGTGATTTTTGTCTGTAAATCCATTTATGCCAAAGCGTATTTGCATCACTGAGATAAGTCAAACTTGGTTGTGGTGGATAATTATTTTGGTGTATGTCTGGAATTAGCTTAGAAGAATTTTATTGAGCATGTTTGAATGTATATCCAATAGTGATATTGGTCCGTACGTTTCTGTTGTTGTTGTATCTACACCATTGTTGCTGTTGTGTCTACACTATTGCTGTTGTGTCTACACTATTGCTGTTGTGTCTACACTGTTGTTGTGTCTACACTGTTGTTGTGTCTACACTCTTGTTGTTGTTGTGTCTACACCATTGTTGTTATATCTACACCGTTGTTGTTGTTGTGTCTACAGTGTTTTTGTTGTTGTTGTGTCTACAGTGTTTTTGTTATTGTTGTGTCTACACTGTTTTTGTTGTTGTTGTGTCTACACTGTTGTTGTGTCTACACCCTGTTTGGGTATTAACATGATCCTGGTTTCAAAGGATTTGGGTTTGGAAGTGCACTTTCTGTTTTGGTTTGTTTATTTGTTTTGTTGTTCAAGAAGAATTGATCAGAAATAATCTTAAAGTATGATAGGATTCTTTTGTGCATCCATGGAGGACTGGAGGTTTTATTTGGAAAGCCTTTTGTTATTGATTAAATATCCTCATTTATTATGAGTGGGTTCAGGCTTTTTTTTTCTTGGTTTAATTTTGGTGGTTTGGCTGAATCTAGAAATTTGTACATTTCTTTTAAGTTTTCGAACATTACAGAGAACAGGTTTTTAAGTTATTCCTTTTTAGTATTCTGAATTTCTTTGGTGCCTGTTGTAATGTTTCTCAATTAATTTCTGATTCTGTGAATTTGGGTCCTCTCTTTATTTCTTTTGATTAGTTGAAACAAAGGTCTGTTGATCTTATCTTTCTCAAAGAACCAGCTCCCATATTCTTTGATTCTTTGTGTTGTTTTCTTTGTTTTTATTTCATTAATTTTGGCTCTGATTTTTATTATTTCTTGCTGTGTAATGAGTTTGGGTTTAACTTGTTCTTGTTTATCCAGATCTCTGAATTGTATTATTAAATCATTTATTTGTGCTTTTTCTAACTTTTTTAATGTAGGCATCTGGAGCTTTAAATTTCTCTGGTAGAGCTATTTCTCATGATTTTAGATCCTATCAAGTTGACGCTCAACCTCACAGAAGATAAATTCTTCAGATGTCATGTGCTGAAAAAGAAGGACACACATACAACACTTGCTATTATTATTAAAGCCTTAGCATAATAGATGTGTCACATGAGCTATTTGGGAAAAAGAGAAGTTATTAGTTTAGAGATATTTAGGAATCAATAAGTAGAATTTTGTTGTTTGTTAGGAAAAGCCTATTTATTGTATTTTGACGAATTTGGGTATTTTAAATGATAAATATGGAAGGAAGGAGATTGAAGTATGACATGCTAGGCTGAGGAAGGAAAATGTCTAAGCTATTACATTTTGGAAGCTGTTGGGTCATCTGCACTAAAGACATGTAGATGGACATGTAGAATGACATGTCCCTGGGTTGTTTTCCTGCTGTGGTCTACTGAATATACGTGATCCCTTCAACTCTCTAATTAATATGTAATATATAATAAGTATATTATATGTGTGTGAACATGTCATGTGCAATTGTGACATCAGCAGTATTTCTGAACTCTGTCCTAGGCATGAATCACAGGTCAGCCACCTTTATGATCTTAGCCATGTAAACAGAGCTCTCTAGCCTCCATGTTTTTATGGTGATATAGCTAGCAGGTGTTGCATCTAGAGAACATGATATTTATTTATTGCAATGCATGCATTACACATGTTGCCCTGGCATTCAATGCTAGCTCTGAATCATTGGTGTGTAAATATTAGGAACTGTCCTGAATGTCTTTTTAGTTCCTTAGATCCATTTTCTATCCTTTTCCAGTGATAGGGATTCAGAAGGCTAAATTTTATGAATGACAACGCTTGTTTCTCATGTTCTTTTTCTAATAGAGAAATGATACCAAGAAAAGAAAATTTGAAGTTTTTAATCCTAAAGATTCTTTTCTGAAGAGTTGTTACACTTCCTGTCAGAGACATTGCTCCACGCCCTCCTGGCTTATCCTTCTCTTACTTTCTCTCCACCTTCATAACCATGTCTACTTCTCACTCCTTCAGATAGAAAAGTTCCATGATTATTACCAGCCCTGCAAAGTATGTTATCCCATGTGGCCATTTTTTTCTTAGCTCATACCTCTGTTAATTATGCTTTTCTCAATCTCTCTTCTAATAATTATGTTTTGACAAGGCTTTTGAGATTCCAACCAATGGAATGGTGGTACCTATATTACTCTTATTTGATGT
This sequence comes from Micromys minutus, assembly GCF_963924665.1. Lineage (NCBI taxonomy): Eukaryota > Metazoa > Chordata > Mammalia > Rodentia > Muridae > Micromys > Micromys minutus. The sequence goes on along the minus strand of NC_137972.1, from coordinate 52,379,403 downwards.
GGGTTCTTTAGCACTGTTAATAATCATCAGCAATAAACAACGTGACTCTGGTTCTCAAGAATGTGATCTTCATTCTGTCTCTATCCCTTGAGGTCTTCTTACCTCAGTGCTAGATGACATGTTGTCTTTTTCATTCTGTGCTGAGATGCCAAGAAAGTCTATCATAACATGTATTTGCAGTAATGAGTTCATTGGATATATTTTAGAAAGTTTGTTTTCTGTGTTCACCGTATGGGAATTTCTGATAAACATAAAAGTCAGTTCATTCTCAGACAATGAAACTCAATTGCTACTGGAAGCTAATGCCTAATGTGGTGCCCTAAGTGACAGCAAAGGTCAACATGTGTTATAATTTCTACCCTTAGTCATAATTTATTAAGATAAACATTCAGCAACAATTATTCATTGTCTCATTGGTTTCTTCAAATTGTTCCTAATTATATAACTAAGATTCAGCCTATTACTAAGCAACATAGATGGCCACCTCCTTTTCAGTGCTGGTGCAAACATGTTTAAGATTTAAATGTATATAAATGTGTTTTGTTAAAGATCAAAGATAAACAACTGATACAGCCAAGCCAAGATGATGCAGTAGGTCTGAACTCACACTTGGGAGGAATGATGAGAGTCTATGGCTATATGAACTATCTATAGCATAACTCCTCCAGAGGGAGTATATCTTAGCTTTGGGCAGACAAATCACGTGGGGGCCTACTTGTATTAAAGAGTCAAAAACTGCAAAGAGAGGAAGAATTAGTCTTCCCCAGAGATGAATCCCCAAAAGATATCCAGTCCCAAGTTGTCGGTCCTTTTAAATCGATACATACAAGTGACACTAAACAGCCACAGTAGAATGCATTTATATACTTATTTGCTCTCTCTCTCTCTCTCTCTCTCTCTCTCTCTCTCTCTCTCTCGATCTCTCTCTCTCTCTCTCTCTCACACACACACACACACACACACACAGACACAGACACATAATTTTAAAGGAAGCTGGGAACTTGGGATGGTTTCGTGGGAGTAGGGGAAGGGAAAATGATAGTTTATGATGAATTAAAAATAAACAAATAAATAAACCATCCTCTGCAAAAACCAAAACTAATAACAGTAGCATAATATCATATAAATTTTTGCAGAAAATACACAACAAATAATACTCTTTACATATATTACATATAAGATAAGGGAGTATCTAAATCATCTACAATTTTTTAGTACAAACTCTTTCTAAATACATACAAAATATAAAATAAACATACTCTGGTCAAATCTGACACATTTGTGCTAGAAAAGCTGGGTTTGGATGAAAAGTTCTATAAAACTCCTGGGATAGTTTGTCTATTAAATATTTTACACAGTAGTTATATCATGAGCCCATGGTTTTATAAAATTTTAAAAAATACAATTTCTCCATTCTATAGGTATATTAGACACACGTACTGTCACCCTGTGATGCAGCATTAAAACTGAATCGTGCACAGTGTTGGAATCCAAAAGCCTGAAATCAGTGTCCCCCAGCCAAAGTCAAGGTGCTAACAGGGCCATGACCTCTATGATGCTCTACAGAGACCACTTATCTCTTTGCCCCTCCCATGGACTACATCATACAAGACTTCAAGGCTAGTACTAGCAAACCGCTCTTTGCCCCCATCTGCTCCCATATGCTTGCATTTATGGCCCGGTCTAATACTCTTGACCTCTTGACCTCAGAACACTTAATTACTTCATGTCTTCAAAATACTTTCTCCATTTAAGGTACATTTATTGATCCCAGGAATTAGACTGGTAATATGTTTGGGGGTTTTTCAGTCCCCTATCATAGGAACTATTGTCTTACAGAGAAGGGTGAACCTGAATGACTCAAATGGAGAAGACCAGAGTCAAGTCCTTGCTGTGCCACTGTCTTCCTAGCTCGCTCTGAGAAAACCAACTTTAACCTCATTCTCATGTGTATAGCAAAGGTGCTAATTTCTAAGGAAGTAGATTCCTAAGTTTTCTTCCATTCTGAAATTTACATAGGCATAGTTAGGGCAAATCAGCTTGTCTCTCATTCGCTTACCAGTAGAGAGGGGCTCTGGTATCCAGTGGATACAAACTTCACAACATCCAGAAAATGATATATAATGAAACAATCAGAATGGCCTTTGACTGGCAGCCTATGATGACGTAGGTAATGGTGGTGGTTTGAATAGTTTTGACCCCCATAGATTCATGTATTTGAATATTTGGCCCATAGGGAGTGTCACTATTAGGAAGTGTGGCCTTGTCAAAGTAGGTGTGGCCTTGTTGAAGAAAGTGTGTCTCTGTGGAAGTGGGCTTTGAGCTCAAGCTACATCCAATGTAGAAGATAGTCTTTTCCTGGCTGCCTTCAGATCAAAATGTAGACTCTCAGCTCCTCCAACAGCACCATGTCTGTCTGTATCCTGCAATGCTTCCAGCCATGATAATGATAAGCCAACCCCAATTAAATGTTTCCTTTGTAAGAATTGCCTTGGTCATGCTTTGGTGTCTCTTCAAGCAATAAAACACCAACTAAGACAATAATGGTTTTTTCTTTGAGTGAGAGACACACAGAAACCCTTTCACTACAAATTCTGCAATTCCAGGACTTGGTTCCATGAGCTTCAGATCTTAGAGAATTGTATTTTCTGCTGTACAATGACAGATGGTCATTCTTTCTGGGAAGCCAGATGTCTCTGGTTTCCTCATGCCTGACTACCACAAAGAAATGAAAGTATATAGCTCTTCAGGTCTCCAAGTTGGAGTTGCTTGGTAAACTTTGCCCTAAAAGAGTCTGAAGAGAGTGGCATTTATGAACCTATGTAACAGATACTGATAAGGCTGATAATAAGAATGATATCTCTTGCACATGGAATATATGCTCTGCACAGACACAAGACTAACAGTATACTTTTCTCTCTCTCTCTCTCTCTCTCTCTCTCTCTCTCTCTCTCTCTCTGCACACACACACACACACACACACACACACACACACACACACACACCAAAAAACAAAACAAAAACCAACTGTACACTCTCGGCAAGTGTTCCACCACTGAGCTACGTTTCTCACCCTTGAAACTACTTCTCTATTCAATATTTCCTCACTGAATATCTATTTGGCATCAGGTATGTGATTGATGCTGAGGATTCAACGATTGACTTAAAGAAGAGCCTTATGCTGAGCCATCAGTCAGTCAACATGATATTAGTTCACTTGGTACTGTCCACATGCAATTCAGTACCTTAGTACTGCATACCCTGGGTGTGGCTATACACACCGGTAATGCCTGCACTCGAAAGGCAGAGGCAGAAAAATGAGACTTTAAGACCATTTCCAACTTACTGAGAATACGCCCCCCCAAAAAAAATAAAAAGAAAAGAAGAGAATTACATTAAATTTACCCTACCGAAAAGAGGACGTGATGCTGTCATAGTTGTTGCAAAGAGTAGAAAAAAAAATCACCTGAAGAGAAAGTACACAAGAAGTCCCAGAACACAGATGATGTAAAAATATGGCATTTGGCTTTGATCAGGGACAAGTGACACCAAAGTTCAGCTGGTGACCATGCAGAGGCCAAGCTCCAGATCTGCTTTCGCCATCACTGCTGAGGCTTACCGTGCCTGTCTTTTCAGATGACAGTCTTCTAGGGTTTATTTTTGTACCATGTCTATTTGGGTCCAATGTTTAGTTTTACTGTCTCTTTGGGTGTTTCCACTGTGTGGGAATTCTGCAAAGAGACCTCGGGCCATTCCTGGAGTCTAGGACACAGACTTGCCACTCTATTCCATTAAGGCCCACTTCTGCAATGAACAAGAACCTTTAACAACATTTAAAAAATGTCTACTCTCATGAACCCAAGTGAGAAGCCAAGTCCATGCCAGGGCCCAGCACTCTTCCTCCCTCAGAAGTAGACTGCTATGCTGTGCTTATTCCTGGGTAAGAAACCATTTCCCTTGAAGATAGTCTGAGTAACTGGATGGTGAGAGTAGACAGGAATACTGCGCTGATGGAAATCTATTTCAATCTCTGCTTCTAAGTTTTTTTCAACTAGGCAATTGGTAAACAATAAACTTATTGTATATGATTTTTAAATTAAACTTCACAGACTGTTAACTATGGCATTAGTAAACACAGCTATTTCTTCTTACATTAATATAGTTACACTAAGAGTGAACGCACTTTTAAGTTTTCATTCCCTAAAAGTATAGCAGTTTTTTATATATAAACAATACATTTTATGTGGAAAAAGCCAATATTCATCATATTTTATAGTTCCTGTACACAAACACAAACAAGAATGTTGGCTTTCCATCCACGTTACATTTTAAAAACAAAGCTTGATTTTTAAGTCATTTTCCCCTCATTTGTATGCAATGAAACATGATGCAAATTATCCATTAAAAATCTAGACATTTTATTTTTTATGTTTTTATTGTTCGAATTAATAGCAAGGTCATAAAGGAGATATTTACTTCTTTCTTTTTGGGATGAGCAGTCTGTCTCAGCGATCATTCCCTCATGCTGCTGGCTGGCAGACTAGTTAACATGGCAGTAACGCCACGGAAGCACATACTCACTATCAGCCCCTGACAGCGAAGACTGTGACCCAGTAAGTGGCACATTCAGATGGCCAGAGCATCTACACAGTGTTTGTAGCACGGGGTGCCCTTTAATGTCAAATTACTGTTTTTCCACTTACTGCAGTGATCGGCCACAGTGGAAAAGTCCCAAGAAATCATTCTCATTCTGCAATGAACTGACCCCAGCCCTATTTTTAAAAATCTTAAGTAAATACTTTGTAATCCCTGTCCTCTTTAAGTGATCAGTCAAAGGAACAAGTCTTGTTCTTTGAAGGGCAAAACAGCTGCTTTGTTTCCAATTTGGGGAAAGTACTAGAAATGATAGTCCTAAATAAATATCTACTACAAGCCACTGATAAGAATTTGAGTATTTGTGGCAATTAGGGAAACAAATGTATACACATTGAATATTTCCCTAGAAGCTGAAAGCCGTCCATGGTAAATCCTTTCCAGGATAACTATTCTTAATAGGTTCTGCTAGGAAAGTTCAGTCCCTTTGTGTGTGTGTGTGGGGGGGTACATGTCCTTGTGTGTAGAGTGCACATGCCTGCATATGAACATGAACATGAGAGTGACATGTGAGGCCAATCTCAGGTGTCACTCTTCAGGCACTGCACACATTTCTGTTGAGGCCTCTCACTGGCCCTGAACTCACCAGTTTGACTTGGTGGAAGGGCAGAGAGCCTAAGGGACCTGCCTCTTTCACATCAGCCTTGACATCCAGCTTACAGCTACATTTCTGACTCCCAGCTTTTTTACATGTGTCTTGGAGAGAGAACTCAGCCCCTCCTACTTTGCAGGGCTCTAATGATTGAGGTTTCTCCTCAGTCTGGGTATTTTGTATTTTTGCCTCCTCTGGCCCCAGAAAGGACATACAGGAGACATCTCCTTATGAAGTGACCACATTCAATAAAATACTTCCCCCAAATGGTTACTGGGCTTCTTGTACGCCTGGTTTCAAAACATGGGTGCAGGAAAGGCTCCCAACTCCTTGGTGAGATGATAAGGCACCACTATTTCAAAACGATGGGAAAATCAAGGTGTCAATTAGTGTGGCCTAAATTTAAGCAAAGACTTGCATGACAAATGAGTCAATGCTGTCATGGGTGTTGACATCTTTTTCTGTCCATATGCCTCATGAGAAATGCAAATACGTCGGGAAGACTGTGTTCTCACACTGTAGCAACGCTTAAGTGTCTGCAGTTACCTGGAACATGGGGGAAGTAAAGTAAGGCTTCCTTTGGAAGACTGCCCACATCTGCATACTGTCTTTTATATATCTATCCTTTGCAGCCTTTCAACAGGTCACCCCCCTTCCTTCTCTCTCCTTTCCTCTCCCTGTTTCCCACGCTATCCCTCTCTTCCTCAATCTCATCTGTCCATGTTCTAAAAACACTTCCAGGTCCCATTTACCTTATATGTTTGTAATTGGGTTAAGCAATCCAAAGGTTAAACCTCCTTTTATACCATAAGGCAGGGGGATGGCTGTGCGATGGGGGGAGGGACTTGGCATGAGGAGAACATCAGTTCAAGCTGAGCCCATCTGTCTTGAATAATTTAGACCACAGTAGAGTAGAGAAGAGGAAAGTGCTGAGATTCTTTCCCATTTGGAGAGTCTCTGATCTTACACATGGTCCTCCAGACAAATAGCTCAAAAGCAATTGTGTGTGAGCATGTCCATTCCCCAGCTGTGGTGCTCAAGTTGGCCATGTTAAGGCAGTTTCTCAATGGTGAAGACCCAAGAGTGGCTGACTGGTGCTTTTGAAAATCTAAATCACCAATGTCCAACGATGTCATATATATATATATATATATATATATATATATATATATGTGTGTGTGTGTGTGTGTGTGTGTGTGTGTGTGTGTGTGTGTATTATGTGTAACAGGTACTCTTGAGAATAACTGGATACTAATTCAGACTATGAGAAATAAACAATTGGGGAATATATAAAGTTAGTACTCATTCTGGCATTAGACTGATGAAGGGGAAATATTTTTTGAAATATCAATTCGCTTTCAGCTGGCCATTTTCAAGAGAAGAAATGAGGACTTGTTTAAATGTGAATAAATGTCTTTGTCATCCTTCCTTGCCTCAGCTTGGAGATGGTAATTTCAAGTATTGGAGCCTTGTCCTCTGGTCCTTGACCAACACTACAAAGTCAATTACGTTTGTGCTGCTACACATTCTACAACTGGGTTAGGTTGTTAGAATTATGCAACCCCCTGACCATGAACCATGAATCGTTGTTGCCTCTTAGTATGGTGCTACCCAGAGCATCTTTCTAGAAAAATGATTAAACTTGAGTTAGTGTGAGATGCTATCTCTGGTGGTGAGATCATCTTATAGCATCTGGTCCCATAGGACCACAGTGTCACATGAAATCTACAGAAGAGCCACCCAGCTGACCGAACACCAGAATGATGGATTGAAGCAGGTGCTAAAAGCATTTGATACAGCAATAATTAAAAGTCCTATTATAGAGATACAAACCCAGTAACTTCCGGGTGCCCATGTAACATTCCTGTAGTTACCTCCTCTCACCAAGTTTTAAAGACATGACTGGAGAAAGAAAGAAAGTAGTGATACAGTCTGAGAAAAGCAGGGGATCTCCTGCCTCACTTTGGTCTTTCTAGACTCTGCTTAGCTCTTGCTCAGAAGTTTAAACTGGGCCTACTGAGCTGGTAGGAAGAGTATAAAAAGGCAAGGAGATAAAGCTCATTTCCACTATTTACTCCAGAGACTGTTTGAGAGATCATATCTTTGGTCTGTTCACTCACTTGACATCAAAAGATTGCTGGGAAAGAAGCCTCCAGTCTTTGGGGTACAACCTTAAATGCTATCACAGGCAGCCCTCCTGATACGTGGTCTTACACTTACTGCTGTCTCAGCACAAACATCAAAGAGTGACTTTTTAAAATAACTTTCAGGGTATCAATTTCAGCTGGGACACAAATTTGAACAGTTTTCCTTCTGTGGTGAAAACCCTTTCCTCTGAATTTTAATTTTTATTTGTTTTTGGTTTTTTTTTTTTTTTTTTTTTTGAGACAAGGTTTCTCTGTATAGACCAGGCTAACCTTGAATGCAGATATCCAACTGCCTCTGCCTCCTGAGTGCTGGGATTAAAGCCATGTGCCATCAATCAGCACCCAGCTAGATTTCACATATCAGTGGTTTATGTTTCTGTTTTATCTGCCTCCCCTGCCTTTAGTTTGAGTAGGCTTGCTACATAGCCTAGGCTGGCCTGTTACACATGAGTCACCTTGCTCAGCCTTCCCAAATATGAAGGACTACCATCATAGCCAGCCCTTTGAAAAAAATCATAAAAAAATATTGCTTCAGCTCAAGTATGTATGTATGCATGACAAAAATAAAAATAAAATAGCAAACAGCATCTTCCAGCTCTTTAAGTGCCAATGTGTTTTTTGATGTAAGTTAAGGAAAAATGTCTAGGATGCTAATAGGAAGGGGGAAGGGGGAGAGCGGATGGATTTATCTTCATTTCCATTAACTTGTTCTGTATTCATTTAAGAAAAATAGAGCAAGGAGATTCCTTTCTTTCTTTTGGTCTTCTCATTATGTGATAAAGGAAGCTTTAGAATTAAAAGGCTACTGTTTGTTAGGGTCAACAGCTGTACAGCTGTCCTATTCAAAAGAGCATTCCTAAAGTCACACAGATAGACAAACAGCCTGGATAAAGGATAGAGCCAAGATTCCCAAGGGCTCCTTTGGCTGTCTGTGCAACTGAATGACGGGTGACAAGGTTTTCAATAATGTCCACTCAGCTCTGCCACAATGCCTTGTGTCCCAGACATAATTAAAAGTGTTCATTTTGTATTCTTTATCAGACCATATTCTCTCCACATGCCTTCAGTGACCTGGTCATAACTATGAGAGATTAGGCAAATCTCATATATCACACTGTGTACCTAATTTGCTACACCCTCGGCAACTTCCCTGACTATATCCTCCCCAAATCTAGGAGAGCCCAAAATCTACTCAGATGGGCTGTGTGTGGTCACTTTAGTAGCATCTCTTTGTTTTTCGGGATGACAGCCAGTAAGCCTCTGAACTATTTCCAGACAGGACCTGTACATGGTTTAAATCACTTGTCAGTCAGTTACAATGGTTCAACCCATCTACTGATTAGAGAAATAAGACGTGGCTTGTGGAGCTAGAATGGATTTAAGACATGAAGATGTGACTGGCAGTTTACTCTCGAGGATGGAGTGCTGGATTGTGGGATGGCTTCTGGGAACAATGGCTACTTCTATCACACAGTGGATAATATACAGTTGTGAATCTGCAACTAAAGCTTAGATGAAGACTCCACAGATCAAACTTACAGCATAAAACCAGTTCCCTAGTGACTTTGCTGTGACACTGCCCTGTATTCTTAAAATGCAAGAGTAGCTGTTTACTAAGTGCCTACCTAACATCTTGCATATATCTGGTTCCCAGGAAATAGCAACCAATTCTCTCTGGCCAATATGTTATTCAAGCTGTGTGGGTGACAGACAGGCACATTGTCTCTCTTATTAGACTGATGGTCAGGAAGAAGCTGCTGCCACAGACAATAAGACTAGATTCCACTATTCTGTCCTATGATTCTTTGTGGAACTTCAGAATTCTTTTAAAGGCTTTACCGAAAGACATTGCCTTTAACATCAGCGATCATCATGACTCCAATGTAAAGTTGCCATTAATGTGTCCTCTTCACTTCTATGGCCCCGTTGTGACTTTCACAGCACTGTGTGTGTGATAGATACTCAGTGGTTAGCAGCATACAATCATCTTCACACCAATCAGATAATTACAAGAGTTCAAAAGGAGAAAATTAGAGGCTATAGATTGTTGTTTACTCTAAAATTTTCAAAACTTTCTAAAATCTCTTATAGGGTGGCTTAAAGAAAAATAAACTACGATGAATCAAAAATCCAGCTTAAGCCAGGTCAGAGAGACACCTTGGCTCCTTGGAGAACCTCTCCTGGAGAGCATAAGAGTTGGGCAGAGGGTCAAAAGCTACTTGGACTTGACCTGAAATCATGTGGTTCTCCTTGAAGCTTCCAAGTCAGAGGCGCCAGTAGAGCTGTCTACAATTATTTCTGACCAGAGTCTCCCACAGGCCTTGGTCCTGGTTCTTTGTGGCTGGACACACACCAATCTTGGCTGCACATGAATAATCTAGGGAGGTGGCCCAAGGCCAGAAGCTATCCCGGTGCCCCAGATCCCATCCTCAGTTCTTGGGAAGACAGGGAGAACACAGGCTTTATAATGACCCACCATGCCATCTCTTAAGACAGGAAGGAAAAGAGCCCAAGGGAAAGAGATGATCATGGATTTGCTGAAAAACTCAGAAGATTTAAAGAATCATGAAAATAGTTTCATTGGTACTAAATTAGAGATGAATCAAATCTAACTAGACCTGCCCAAGTCTGACAAAACAGTTAACTAAGTTGAATTGGTCGCCTCCCCAGAGTGCTTCTCAAAGGCATTGCTCAACATAATAGGTCTTCCATAGCTCAAGAGATTTCATACCCATTTTTCAATACTAAGTAGAACCAACATAGCTCAGTGTGGACAATTTGCTGGTGTCAGCACAACTGGTGTGCAGATACTACTAGGAGAAAGAGGGTGTCAAATGGCAATAGAATGAAAAGGATGCACATTTGAGCATCTTCTGTGAATAATCTGGGATTCTGAGTATCTGAGAGGGAGCTGTAGAAGAAGATACAGTGATAGAGGGGAGCTACAAATGTTCCTCCTTCCCCCCTTTCTCCCATCTTTCCTTATTTCTTTGGTTCAGTCTTTGATCTGAAAAATAAATTTTGAAATGCTAAAAGTCAAACTCAGAGGTGCTCATGCATACTTACAAGTGAGCTACAATCCAGTACTGAATTAATGCTTATATATATATTCTTGAATATTAAAATCCTTATCTGCATTTCAAATTTAGTCAATCCACAGGACCTCAAACACTTAGAATTTTTCATAAATACCTGTACACGTGCTCATGTGCACACACACATGCATGCACGTGTACACACGTACACACAATAGCTAAATAATTAAGTAGCAGAATCAGGTTGTTTTTCAGTGTGTTCTTTCCCCCTCTACCCCTTGTGCTGTGAATACTGATAGACTGCTGTAATCTCAAGAGTTTAGCTAGAGCAGTGGTTTTCAACCTTCCTAATGCTGAACCCTTTAATACAGCTCCTCCTGTTATGATGATCCCTGGCCTTAAAATCATTTCTGTTGCTACTTCTGAACTATAATTACGAATGGTCGTGTAAATATTTTTGGAGATCAGGGTTTGCCCAATGGGTTTTGACCCACAGGTTGAGAACCACTGTCCTAAAAGGAGCATTCAGAAAGTTAAAGAGATGGGTACTTACAGCACTTGAACTATTTAGTGTCTTAATGGCTAGTATGGCTTCATTAACTGGACACATTGGAATGAGCAGCAACTTTTGAATTTCAACCAAGAACGTTCCTCCTTAGACTTTCTTCTAGCTTTGGAGATTTGATTACTCATTATGGGGATCCTCAGTAACTGCTGTGGGGCTGGACGGGGACCGTTCTGCTTACACAAGCTGCTAGCTCTCTGCAATTGGCCAGGGATCCTCATCTGCTTATTTGACAGGTGATAAACTAACAAAAATAGCCCCAGAGATAGAGACCTACAAAGATGCTGATCTTGCTTTCTGTTTCTGTTGTTTATTTTTAGACAAGTCCATGAGCAGCTGCAGAGAACAGCTTTAATCCTAGCAACTGCAAGGCTGAGGCAGGTGTATTGCTATGAGTTAGAGACCAGCCTCCCCTCAATGAGACCCTTTGTCTCAAACAACATTAGCAACATTAATGAACAAGGCATGTGCCATTTAAATTATTTTCACTAGTACGCTAGTTACCAGGAAATTCAGAAAAGGCTGTGGAGTAAGCAAACACAAGGTTCTGGTCACAGGCATTTTAACTCTAATAGCCTCAAATGAGCACAGTGCAGCACAGTGCCAAAAAGAAGTATTTCAGAGCTTAGCTGGTTGTATGTGAATCCTAAAGCAACTTGATTGCTCTGGTGTTGTCAAGAAAAATATCCAAGGATAAACTGCACATGGTGACGTCATTTCCATGCAGGTATTGTAAATATCAAGTAGGATGATCCATCCATATGGAGTGCTTGATAGCGCAAAGCAGATACAGAGCTGATAGTTCTGGGCTTCGATGTGGCCAACCTTTAACCTAAGCAGGATGCTGTCTGCATAGTGTGTGCGGAAGGAGCTCATTGGTGATGCTTCTTTTCCATCAGATAAGGTGTGCTGGGGCAGCGAGAATCCTAAAGGATAGCTTTAGCTTAGCTTGCAATGATATTGACATTGAGAGACAGTTAAATTGCATTAAAGGAATATATTGACACAAGTGTCAACAACAGGGGCATCTTCAGAAACAGGCTCCCAGAGGTCAGCCTGGCTCCTGGCAGGCTGGATTGCCTGTGCAGCCTCACAGCTTGGAGCTCGGCTTCTGCCTGCGTTCTCTCAGCCCTCCCCAGATTTTCCCTGGTAAGGTTGCTGAACTGCCTGGCTTATCCCCTCTTGCCACTGTGTGCATATGTGTGGGTTTCCTACCGTAAAACCCACCACAGCAGATCTAAGCCATGCTGAGTGGCTTTTGTCAGTGACAAGTAGGAATGGTGGAGGGATCAGCACCTCTGCAGCTTGGCTACTGTTAGTGCATATTTGGGGACAGAAGGAATTAGTTTTAAAAAGTCTATATCATGTTATAAGCTGCTATACCTGAGCACAGTAGATGCAGGAGTCAAGGAGAGCACAGCTGTGGGTGGTACACACATGTGTAATGGCACATGAACACATATGGACACATGTATGGGGAGGCCAAAGGATGGCCTCTGGGGATGTTTCCAGAAACACCTCACTTTGTGTTTTGACTCAGAGTACCTTACTTGCCTGGACTTTGCCAATTCAGTTAGGCTGGTAGGCCAGGAATCCTCAAAGATCTCAGGAATCGTTCTGTGTTTTCCCCAGGAAAAGAATTGCAAGCACATGCCACAGCGCCTGGTTTCGGAGGACTGGACTCAGGTTCAAGTTCTTGTGTAGAAACACATGACATACTGAGCTATCTCCATGGCCCCAGAGTGCATATTTCCTATAGAATAGAGTTCAACCCCCGCCCATACACACACAGTCCCCAGTAAGCTAACTTACTGAATAAGCTTTTGCCCGGGAAAACTGTAGCCGTTCCTGATTCATCTCCTCAAACTGACCCTTTCGGCAGTGATGGCAGCACGCCTCGCTACCCACTGCAATGTTCTGGATCCCCAGATGAAAGATACATACACAGCCTTTAAATATTTTGTATAATTATTGATTAATGCATATATTAATAAATACATTAATATTTACATTTGAGTACATTATTGCTCTTTGGACACACCAGAAGAGAGCATTAGAACTCATTACAGATGGTTATGAGCCACCATGTGGTTGCTGGGAATTGAACTCAGGACCTCTGGAAGAACAATCAGTGCTCTTAACCACAGAGTCATCTCTCCAGCCCCAGCCATTATATTTTAATATGCCTTAAACGGCTCAATAATTTACTTCCTAACCTCCATATAGCTGATACACTTTCTGATAATCCCAAGTCATCACTTTTTAAAACCTGTATTCCATTTTTACTGCCCTAGACCCAGACTTGCAGCCTTCTCCAGCTGAGTTCCCCAGTACCTACATGACAGCTGTGTTCCCTGGTACACACTCAGGTGCAGAACACACAGACACACACACACACACACACACACACACACACACACACACACACGCACACACACACACACACACGCACACACACTTTTACTCTTTCTCGGCATGGCAGCTATATCCTTCCTTTTCCTTCCCTAACCCAGGAATCTTAAAGTCCTGCTGCTGTCTCCCTGCCCAGCCATTTGGCTACTGGCAACTTCATTTACCAATCAGAACCAACTGGGGGGCGGAGTCCTTCGGCATCTTATGTGTGGATGATGTGCAGATTCTTGTGCAGTTTTGAAGGCCAAATTAACATACTGTAAGCAGCATTAGACCAAACCCACAACAAAACGGGGTGATGATGATTGAACCTTTGAAATATTTCTTAGGCATTTTCACGTTAGTGGAGTCTCAGCAGCAGCAGGATGCCCTGGTTTCCCTTGCGTTGGCAGGGAATCCCTTTATTCGGCACCACTGCACTTGTGATATTCGCTAGATAGACAAACTCTTTTAGACCTAAAATAACCCAATGAGCAATACACTCTGCCCATTTTTCAGATGGGAAAACAAAGGTGTTGTAGACTGAGCTCTTTAAGCTAGTCAGCACTCAAGGCCTAGGTTTCCCATTTCAAAGTCTCAGTGGCTACAGTAGTGTGGCACTTGCTTCTTAGACCCCCATTTCAAGCTCTAGAGCAGCATCACCCATGGGCATGTGAGCCACATGACAAAGCCATGTATGGAAGTTTTTAATTGTGACAAAATACATATAACATAAAATTTACCACTGTATTCATTTGGCCCAACCCGATACCATTCGGTATGTTTTTGTTGGGGAGCCCTTGCCACCACCATTTCCAGAGCTCATTCAATTCTGTAGGGACTCAACAGTACCTCTCTATTTCTCTTCCCTTCCCCTCAATTATCATTTTCCTTCTGTAAGGATTTGCCTGTGGTTGGTGCTGCATATAAACAGAATCTAACAGTATTTACTCGGTTGTATCTGACTTGTTCTTTTTCGTGTGGTGTGTTTTTAAAGGTCATCCATGTTGTAGCAGAGGGAATTCATTCTGCCTTAAGGCTTGTGTTCGGCTGCATGCGTCTTCATTTTATTTACTAACCCATCTGTCAAGGAGCATTTGGCTGTGTTAAGGACGAAGTGTTAAGTATTTTGGTGGACACATTGGAAAAGCAGTTGACAAAGAGTTCGTTTTACTACTGTATTTGTGCTGTTGGCTAAACTTTGGATTTATGATAATACGAGATATGTTTAGCCTGATATCCCAAATTGCTGTGCTCTCAATAGGTGATCACAAAACAGATGATTAATGGTGCATTTCACAACTTTTATTTACTACTTAGTCTTTGAAATCCAGTGTGTATTTCATTCTGAAGCATTTTAGTGCATGGCTACATTTCACTTCTGCCTAACTGCCTTTCAGGGAATTCACAGGTACATGAGGCTGGGAGTTCCACACAGGAGAATGCTCACCATAAGAGTTAAATGATCTTGCCTTCGTGATGGTATTTTGAGTCCCTAGCCTTAGCTATATAACTTTGTCATTTACTTCATATGTTATTGAAATCCTACATTTCAGTCATTCACAATTACCTTGCTTCTTTGAACAAAGACTATTAGTAAGATATTACTTAATCATAATTATGGAACCACAATTGTGTAAATTAGACAAGGGATAATACAAGGTGCCACTCTCTCCTTAGCTCAGAGTTAAGATGGCTCAGTGGCTGCTGCAGAGATTGATACCCAATTCCGAGTAATCTCGTTTGTCTGTTTCTTTTTTCTTTCCTTTCTTCTCTTTTCACCTTTTTCTTACTTTCTTTCTTTCTTTCTTTTTTTCTCTTTCTTTCTTTCGTTCTTCCTTTCTTCTCTTCTCCTTCTATTCTCCTTTTTGATGACAAAGGTTTACTAAGTATCCCGCTTCAGACTCCTGAGTGCCAGGATCGCAGGCGTGCACCTTCAAATTCAGTTTGATTTATTATGGGTTATTTTCCTTGTAGCTTATATCATGTTAAAAGTAATTTGATTAAGCATTAAAGTAATTGCCTTAATAGAAAAGAGTTTTCTAACAGAAAACCAGAAATCGCACTGAATCTTAGGGGTGATTGTGGAAGATTCAAGAAGGAAGGAAGGGAGGGATAGAGGGAGGGAGGGAGGAATGACCAAAGACTCTTTACAGAGACAACCTCCTATATACCAGTCCCTGCTATTGATATTATGTACTACACTGGGCTGTGCAACATTATCAATTTCGGACTGTTTGTTGTCCTACAAAACTGTTAATTTTATGGGTTTAACTTAGCATGCTATTTTACTAGCATATTTGGAATTACTAAAATCCTCATGAAAAGGCAGGCTCTGTGGAGGGTCTTGAACTCTGCATATTACATTGGCTCACAGGAAGGTGAGACCAGTAGAAAGAAGGAAGTATCCCAACAGCAGCAGCAATGATTGCAGATGTTAGTGCTTAAGCATGTAGAATGTGGCAGGCGCTGCATTCCGAGTACATCCTTGCTTCATGCTTACTACAACCTTGATGATGTTGCTCTTCCAGTATTGAAATTAAAACTCCCAGCTCTGGAGTGTGAATGCACTGATAGAGATCAGAGTTTCAACTCTAAAGCTTTCACTAATCGTCCTGCTTTGTCAAGAACTGAGCTGTTTCTAGGGTACAGAGCTTGTGCTTTTCAAGCAATAGTTGTGGCCACATTAGGGGCAAGTTGAGCAACCCAGAGCCAGAATTCTATGACAACTGGCAGCCCTTCCCCATCTGTCTGAAGAGGTCTATTCTCTAAGCATAAAGCACACATGACAGGGCTGGTCACCTTCCAGCTTTTCAAGCCTTTTCCTTGCTGACCTGGCCAACAATTATACTTGTTGGCCGAGAGCAGTCCGAACAAACACAATTGAGTGCAAGCGAAGGTGGGGAGAGTGCAGATTAATCACAGAACTCTTCAGAAAACTCTGTAATGTCTACATCAGGGCTTTCCAACCTGACATAGAGGGGGAGGGGCTTCCATGACCTGGAAGGGAAGACTACATCCATCATTATGTATACTCTGATTTACCCGAAATTACACTTCCTTCCACTCTGAATGCAGAGACTAAGCCACAGCTTAACCTGTGACATCTGTCCTTTCCATACAAAATGTCTAAGTTGTAGGTATTTATAGCACAGCACTGTTTGGTGAAGTACTTCAAGCTGTCAATTAAATGTGTCACCATTATAAAATTACTGTAATTACCAGAGTAGTGCTGGCCCTCAATTGAATATATTAATGAAATATATGTGCTGCTCATCTTTTTTTCGGGGGGGGGTATTTTTGCTTACATGATTTTAATGTAATTAGGGTTTTTTTTTTTTTTTTTTTTTGTGAATTTGTGCTCCTTGTTTCAATATACCAAAATAGTGTTTTTGGGAAGGAATCTGTATCATGTAAGAGATCACAATATCACACATCAAATCAAGGGGCCATACACATTCATCCTTTGATTCCCAGTGGCACTGTCTTGCACGTTGGCACTCCACTCATCCAACATGTCTGCAGAGGATGAACCTCCGCCATCCCCATTAAAGATTCTCACTGAGGTCATTGGGCCAGAGTCAAAAGAACTGAGGAGAGGCCCAATCAGCACCCAGGAGGGGAGGGACCAGATTTCAAGAACTCGCCTCTAGCTCTGTCCAGTGCAGTATTTCTTTCTGGGTATTTTTTCCCTTTGCTAACCAGTTGTGAGAGTTCTTTTGTGAATAACATGTCTGGATTAGTTTGCTGAACAATTGCTTTGGCTCAGTTAGCCTCTGATTGTCCTTGCTTTTGTGAGTCAAAAAGCCTTAATCTTATTTGAATGCAATTTAATTCCCTGGAGATCCAGTCTTTAGTCCTTGGGTTTTATAAAGTGAGGGTTTAGAGAATTTCCAGGGGAGATGACATGGTGCTCCTTTCAAGCTGGGTCAATCTACCAAGGAAATAATTAGATAAACGTAAACTCCAATCCAGAGAGGAGGAGGAAAATAATTTCTCCACAAATTACTTTTAGGACATTTAAGTGGAACTGAATTAGGATGTCAAGGGCCAGAGAGCTCTCAGGAGGTCATATTATCTAGTCCTCTGTTGCTGGGCAAGAGCACAGATGTGAAAATCAAGCTTTCATTTAACAGACTTTATAGTGAGAAGCAAACACTTTACCTAAGTACCAATGCAGGTCTTGCAAGATGGACTAGAAGACCTTGTGGAATTCAAAAGATATTCAGTAAAAAATGCAATATAATTCATTAATCAATCTTTATTTTTTTATTTTATATATGTGTGTTGACTTCCTGTTGGTCTGTGAATTCCTGATACTCACTGATGACAGAAGAGGACAACAGAATCCTGGAACTGGAATTAGAGATGGTTAGCTGTGATATGTGTGCTGGGAATTGAATCTGGATCCCCCGAAAGAATAGTCAGTGCTTTTAACCTCTGAGCCACCTCTTCACTCTCAGTCATTAAACAAGTTTATAATTAAACACTTATTCATTGAAGCCCTGCTATGTGTCAAACACTATCTTAGGTATAGGAGACATATTTGTCAATTTATATTCCGGTGAGTGAAGGAAAGAATAAGTAATAAGATAGTTGAAGGGTTTGTTAGACATCAATAAATTCATTAACAATGGAAAATACTGGGTTAGGGATGAATAATAGATTCCATGTGTTATATGTGTGTAAAGATAGATAGATAGATAGATAGATAGATAGATAGATAGATGATAGATAGATGATAGATACATATATAAATAATACATAGATGGCAGGTACATATATAGATGATAGATAGACTGATAGATTGATAGATAGATAGGTAGATAGATAGATATGTAGATAGATAGAAAATTGATAGATTGATAGATAGATAGATTTCTAAAAAGAGGGTTTAAGTAAGGAAGGGAGATTAACTGAAGAGAAGGCCAGAAGGAGGTATAGAGAGAGGGAAGTTGTGAACAAGATAGATTGTATATTTCTTGCAAATTTCAAAGAATAAGATAGACATTTTTTTCATTAAAAAAAAAAGAATAACAGTATGTGCCCCCATAAACATATAAGCATGGGGATTTTCTACATACTAAGAGCATCCATGATATTTTTCATAAATAATGTATGTAATGTAGAGGTATAATAATAGGGTGCTTTTGTTAGTCCCTTGTAGTCAGTGAGGTTGTTTGGGTATAACAGATACAGATAGATTTTGCTTGACTTACACAAAATAGGATTTTGAGATGGTGATGGTGACAGAGTTCTCTTTGGAGAATCAATTCAGTCAAGAACACCTCCACCCCCAGTCTTATCTACCCAGGTCCAGGCAGGTAGGAGGAATAAAAGAAAACTTCAGAAAGAAAGATGATAAGATAATGCCAAGGATGAAATACCAATACATCTGAATTAATAGTCTAAGCTATTAATTAGCATGATGAATTTGGTTTAGAAAAATGGCATTGGAGAAGGGATGTTACAAATCTCAATGGCTAGTCATAACCATGACTGGGTGGATTCTGAATTGACATCTCATATACACAGGTCTGAACCACACACATGATGTTGCTAGAGATGAATCACAAATACGAAGTGCACACTGTCTAGTGGGTGTGTCATGAACTGTACCACACAGCACTGTGTGAGCACTTTCCATGGTGGCCACACAACACCATCCCCTATGTACACATCTCTCAGAATTTGTCCTTGTTTCCAAGCAGTTCATGTCTACATTGTGCTTTCTCTAACAAATTACTATTTGGTTTGAAAATGGACATACTGCACACACAAAAATAGTAAAATCTCTATGAGAAACATGTTAGTAGATAATCTCTGAGTAGAAAATCGTTACCTTACAGTTAGGTAGTCCCCTGATAGTAGGCAGAAACCAAAGCATGCACACAGTCAGCTCCAGAGCCTTCTTCTCATGCGGAACAAAAGCACAGTGTACTTGGCTTTGCCCTTATCACTCCACAGTGTTACTTTGGTTAGGATTTGTCCATCCACTTATATGGTCTAGCTTTGACACAAGAATTTATTAACTACAGAACAAAACCTGGTCCCATTCAAGCTAAAAGTCATAATCTATTAAAATTTGCTGCACTGAGTCTAAGAGCATGATTTTTAGTTCATTGTAATTTTCAAAAACTTCATGTGAGATATAAGAGTTAAGCACCTGATAATTGTGCTTGAGTAGCTCAAACACTTGATTTGTCCCCCTGAGCTTCTTCTAGTATAAAGGATATGTCTGTTAGCCACATGGGCTCATCTGTGTATTCCATTTCCAATCTCAGTACCATATTTCTCTTCACATGGAGCTTCTTCTGGGTCAGAAATCCCCCGGGTTTCAAGGAATCATGCTTATTTTGGATGTCAGCATGATGCAGGTGTGTGGAGATTTAGAGGCAGAGTCTGAATATGAGATAAAATGGATTCAAATATGACAGGCCAGAGAGACTTACTTTTTATAACCAAATGAATTAGTCACATATCTGGACATATGGGATCCACATTACGACTAGTTTTCTTTAGTATTCTTGGTGGGAAAATTATAGCAGGAGAAATAATTTTCTATTCCCTTATGGCTTTGCTTACACAGGGGAGAATTACCAATCAACATTTGGTCCTCATATCAACGCCTTGCTTAGGATAACTAGCTGCACGGTTACAAGTTACTCAGCAGGAACTTCTGTGGAGTGCTGGGATACTTAAAGCTGCTCAAATATAGACCCTTGCCTATCGTAGCTTTTATAATACTTAGGAGACAATATTCTAACAATTTTATAGGAAGAAAAAAATTTCATCACTTTCTGTTACAGAATTAAGACCTACATATATTCCTCAACCTACTGGTTAGAGACTTCGGGGACAAAATGGAATTCTGAGATGACATACTCTCCTGCTTCATGAAGTATGGTACAGTTCAGTGGTTCTCAACCTTCTTAATGTTACAAAACTTTAATAAGCTTCCTCATGTTCTGGTGTCCCCAACCATAACATTATTTCCATTGTTACTTCTCCATAACTGTAATTTTGCTACTGTTATGAATTGTAATGTAGATGTCTGTGTTTTTCGATGGTTTTAGGGAACACCTGTGAATGGGGCATTCAGCCTCCCAAGGGGTCACAACCCACAGGCTGAGAATAACTGAATATGTAGCTTATTTCAAGTATTCTGACTGCTTCATGAATTAACTCACCCAAAGATCTCATAACTATACTCAAATTAACGGCTTTTTCATCCTGATTGTGTAGGTAGGAAGATGACAGCACATAGTTATTAAACGCTCATTTCATTATGAAACTAAAAGTGTCATTTGGTTACAAGCTGTCTAGCTTCAAGTTCTGTCTTCTCCCCTCCCACAGAAAACATTATTTTCATATGTGTTTTATTGTGATGTGTTTGAAATAAAATTATAATTGGAATAAAATTTTTAAAAAATTTAATTTAATGTCTAGCTTCCCTTTCCTTTTTCCAAATACTCCTGCACATCACTTTTTGTTCTCTTCAAATATATGGCCCCCATTTTACTTTTGTTGATTTCTTTGTTTTAGAATTGGAATGAAAATTTTAATGTGTGCTATGACCTTCTGTGTGCTGGGGCCAAAGGCATGGATCACTACTGCCTGGATTTTATAACATGTATGACTTATGTATTATTCACACTGAAAGCATATTATGCAAAATGCAACCAAAAAAATGAAAGACTTTTTATTATGGAAAAAAAAATAACTAGAAACCATGCCTTTGGAGGTGCCACAGGTGTGCACAATTTTGGTAACTCATTTTGTTACAAACGTTGTGTCTGTGGCTGGATCTATCTTTCAGTGATGGAGTCTTTCATAGCACACATTGGAAAGGTGGGTGGTGTGATCCTCTGTGCTCTCAAAGTCAGTTCCGTTAGTTGGATATGGCAGTATTTACTTGTAATTTCAACGCTGTAGATGGAAAGACAAACTGCAACAAATTGAGACCATTCTATGTTAAATATATATATATATATATATATATATATGTATATATATATATATATATATATATATATATATATATAGTGAGTTTGGGACCGACTTGGGTTATAGATATAGGAAGAACTTAAAATGACAAAATGAAACAAAACCCAAATCCAAATGGCCACATTCTTGCAGGTATCCAGAGATTTGATATTGGTACAGGGAGCAAAGAAAGGATAGCCACACACTCAGAACAGCTGGGATTGGGTGGGCTGAGCCCTCTGATGGAGACACTGCACCACGAGATGATTACGTACATCTGGACAGGGAAGTGGGGTTACTGTATACGGATGATTTAAGTGTTATGGCATACAATTCAATCAATAAGGCAGGTTCAGCAGCTAGTAGAGTAGGAGCAGTCTCTGCAGGGAAGCAGTCTTCATGGCATAAATATCTGTGGCAGGGATAAAGCTATGTTGAACTTTCTCTGCACACACTGTTAACATCCACATTTAAAACAGGAAGTAAGACTTTGCCATTTCCTGGAGCCTCGCCCATTGAAAGCGTTGCCATTTCCCTTGAGACTGAGGCTTTGAGATCCTCCATATGGCTATGTCAACAGGACATATTCACTACAGACTTCAACCACTCGGGGCTTCAGATCCCTACATCAAATAGAAACTTCACCTACACAGAATTAAATGTTGATTTTAAATTCATAGATTTACATGGATATACTGAGGACGATTTCCTTCTTTCTCAAGACTGTGTTACATTTTTCACAGAAATGGCAAATGATTTGAAGGCCATAGAAAATTAGTTACATTTAGGAAACACTGATTATAATCCAAACCCTGTGCTTTGCTGAGACTCAGGCAGAAGTATTGTGAGTTCAAAGCTATCCCAGCCTTTATCAGAAGACTCCAAGAGAGCAGATGTGGGTACATGAGAAGCAGGAGGGAGACCTGCACTTTACAAGTGAAGTTGTTCAGAGTCCAGGTTTCTTAAAGTGACCAGCTGATGGCAATACAGCCAGCAGTGAATGACGGCTTCCTTCTCTGACCTCTTACTCTGCAGTAGGCTTTATCCTGAGCACTGTTGTGAAGCTTGAGTCTAAACAAAAGCTTATATGGCAAATATTGTTGTTTCCCAGGTTGCAGAGAAGGAAACTGAGGTTTCAAGAAAACACAATTTGTGCTAACATCCAACATCTGGTGAGAGGTAGATTTGGGACTCAAATGGCAGTCTTCACAATTCTGAGTTTACTGTAGACAGGGACCAAGAGGTGTAGGGTCACAGGTTAATAGGTTAGCAGGTTAGTAGATTAATTACAAAGTGGGTCCATACCCACATGTTTTTCAAGACCACTCAGCTTCCTGCTGTCTTTGAATGTTACGATTCCATGAAACATAGACAATGTAGAGAGTATTAAGTTTGAAATATATCCAAGATAAATTTCTATAATTTATACAATTATAAATTAAATAAGATGATTATTTAAGTTTGCAGTTATTAATATACCTTTCATGGTAACAAGCATTCTTGACTGGAATGTGATAATGTCGTTGGACCACAAGATTAAATTTAATGGCACTATGATGATGTTTTCAAAACAGTGTGATGTAATGTGTTGGATGAGCCAAACATAAATTAACTTCTCTAAGGATTTTCCTTTTGGCCTCCATGTACTCAGCCCACATCTTGTTTTGTATTTTTAAATTTCACTAGACACCGCCTGTACTTCAATAACAAACAATAGCCTTTAGGTAAGCCTTTCATCACGGAGAGAACATCATGGCTTTCTTCATGCCGTGCCTCGACTAACTGCCATCCTTTGGTGGTGATAAAATGAAACCAAGTTAACAGCATTCTTTTCTGTCTTCCGGGGGAAGATGGTGGCTACCGGAGAAGTAACCAGTCCTTTATTTGGAGGCTGTGAAACTTGAGATTCTACTGAAAATGAGAGACCAATGGAGATGGGAAGCCAAGAAAATGTAAGTGACATTTTCTACCCTGTGTCCCCAAGTTTCCTTCATCAGTCACCTGAGCTGAACACAGTGAATGTTTATAGACTTGAAACTGGCACTGCAGTGTTTTGTCCCTGAGGCAGTGGTAGGAAGGAAGCAGAAGCTAGTCTCACACCCACAGCTGTCTGCCTGTAAATTCCTGTGGGTGGGGGTATGGATGTGGGATGTGGGGGTCAGAGGATAATGTTGGGTTTTGGTTTTCCACTTGCACTTTATTTGCGACAGGTCCCATTGCTGCATACGGTAGGCCATACTTCAAACTTCCCACCTCTTCCGTTCCCGTGAGAGCACACGGATTACTCATACATGTATTTCTGTGCTTAGCTTTTGTGTGCCGTCTGGGGATGTAAATGGAGGTCCACACACCCACATGGCCAGTGATTTCCACAGCAAGCTCCCAAGCGCCTTCCCATAAACTCTTCCATTCCTTCCCAGCTGGCAAGCGAGACTTGGCCATGGCAGAGTGGTCCTTGGAGCAAAGACAACCCCAAGGCTGATCCTCCTCTGCTCATTACTTGTTTCCTAAACACTTTTCATAATTAAAGAATTGAGTTAATTACTGATGGAGCACCTGGCCCAGAGTTCACACAGGTCCTACTGTGTTGGGTGTGTCCCTGTGGCTAAGTGGAAGGTTGAGTGTGCTCAGCGGCTCCATTTTGCTCCAGAAACGGTCTGGACTGTTGACTGCCACCTGTCAGCTGAGACACACCTAGCAGCCTAGACATGGGGTATGAATAATTATTGCTCTAATTAAGACTCCATTCTCAGACCTTTGTTTCTGCCACTGAAATGCATTTCAGCAAAGGCTTTATCAGCTGGAGGCGGGAAGTAGGAATCTCATAATAAACAATTTTCTGCAATCACACAGATATGTCAATCATAGCTCAAAGCAGATGGTTGAGTTTGGCCTTTGGAAGGAGTCTGCCAGTGTCTAATCATTAAGGAAATGACTTTAACATCCATATGCCCCCCCCAAGGTGGTCTCTAGCTGCTGCCCTTTAGTTCAGAATACCCCCATAAAGTGCTTCCCTGAGTCTCCAGCTCCATGAAACATCATCACCCCATCCCAAGGACTTTGTTGTATATAGGAATTACCTTGGGAGGGGGTCTCTATTGCTGCTGTCCCAGCTAAAATGTCATCTTTAAAGAAACTTCCTCTCTGTAAAGGATGAACTGCTATGTGACCTTATGGTTTCTCATGTTAAGTACTGATTGTTGTGTGAACACCTGCCTGGTTTTCCTGGGACCAACCTCATCACTAAAAGGGGTGCTCTCAGAAAGTAAGATAGCCAATGGTTGGCTATAGAAGAATACCAGGAATAGAATGGGGACTCAACAAACTCAACAAATGCCTGAACATTTTTATTAGTGAGGTCAATCAATACAAGCCCCCTCTTTCTTCCCTCGCCACTGTGTGCACGTGTGTGTCCGCCATCTTGGTCTCTGGCAACAGAATTATATCCGAAATTAAGAGGGGTAAAAGACAAGTAATGGAAACAGCTAAACAGTTTCTGGGGGATTTATTTTTAGCTGCATTGAGTCAAAACTAAATTCTGCAATTTTCATTAACCATCAGAGGACTCCCGTTCTGGTCTCACACTTAACTGGCATGGGGTGCAATCCCACCTCTCCCACCACTCCTGCATCCCTTTCCCCACAGCTTCCTTTGGTTCCCAGTGTTTCCCACTAATCTTGCCCTAGTATTCCTCAGCACAAAGGAGGTGTCAATATGCCATATTCTGAGGACATACACCAATGTCCTCAGAGCAACTCTATCACAATTTAGGAAATATTTAATGTCTTTTAACCTACTCACATTGCTAAGTCCCTCTCCTTTTTCTTAAACTTCCTTCTCTTGAAGTCTGCTTTCTGGGACTGTCAGAAATTCTTGTTCCTGGGTATTGGTACCTGCTTATTGTGATGTCTCCCATTCCTCCCTAGCTCCCCCTGTTCTCTAAGTCACTGGACTAACACACATTTATTTAAGCTTTGAAATGGTAATGCTTTCCTTCTGAAAACTTCCAGAAGAGGTATGGTGCCTCTGACAGGCAGCAGGGTACCCACAATGCCTAGCTTCTTAGTTTGTTTCTTCACTGAGTTTGCATTTGCCCTGAGTACTTTCATAGCTCTACTATTGTCTGTAGTGTTTGGCACTTTGTTGTCTCTCTGGAGTATTGATTTTAATGTGTATATGTGTGTACCTTAGAAGGTTGGAGAATGTTTTGGATCTCTGGAACTGGAGTCCCTAGTGGTTGTGAGCCACCATATGTGGGTCCTGGGTACTGAACCCTAGTCCTCAGCAAGAGCAGTAAGTGCTCTTAACTACTGAGCCTCCTGGATCTCCAGCCCCAGTCATTAGTGAGTGTAAATATCCATTAAAAAATTTTTTTCAAATAAAAGCTTGATTTGCATGGCTTTCCAAGTTATTTGGAGGCAACTCATCAGTTAATTATCCACTGTGTTCCCTCTACCCATCAGTGACTCTGGCTTTCTCTGTCCCACAATCACCAAAGAAGCATCAGGCCCTGCTGAAAAGTTTCCACTCACAGACCCTGCCATTGACAGTGTGAAGTTAGAAGCTGACTTTGAGAAGCCACATCATCTATGGTGGTACCTCTCAGCAGAGCAAAAATAGCAAAAAGGAAGGAGGTCTCAGCCAGGGCTCAAATTGCAAGATTCGGCACTTTATGATTTTGGCATGGCCCTCGAGACAAATACATAATCATGAAGGTATGTAATCTGGTCTGGAAACTCGGGCCAGATAGGATGACACGGAGAGAAAAGCACACACAGGAACACACATAACCATGAGTGCTCTGATTTGTAAAAACCACATTAATGGATGGCAGCCTCCTACCTCTGAAGTGATTTATAAATTAAAATAATTGCTTCTTTGAACTGTTCTGATATTAATTGACCTATCAGTAATGGAAGAACAGTCTCTAAACCATCCAAACATTACCTAAACATTCTTATTCCCTTTATTCTGCAAATTCAAAAACCCACAAAAATAGACTCTCTGTTCTGGTGCCAAGGGTCATAAAGGAAAACCCATCATTTCTGATGACTTTGCAATTCTTATTCTATTTCTTCATCAAATTAACTCTGAGAGCAGTGGTGAGTGCTCTGAACTTGACGTCTTCCTACCCAGCCTTCACTTTAGAAGTCCCCGCCTTGAACACATGGACCCAGATCTAGTTCAGATTTCAGGAATGAGAGCAGGGCAATTCATTATTTTTCATTAATTTAACTTTGCCTCCACACCCCAAGTCACCACAGATTGGGGGCACCTGGCATTTCCTTTCAAGGTATGTGGAGGACAATTGAACTTGCCATGGTCCAGAACTGCACATGTGGAGAAGAGCTTTCTGGGGGACACTGAACAGCGATGACCAGGACCAATCTTGAAAAGGAAAAAAGCTACTCTTCCAGAGACATTTGATTGTTACAGCTCAGGGAGGAAGAAAAACTGCTATTGCCTTCAAATGGCTGCTGAGAAATCTTGAGGGAACACATCACCTCCCAGGATACTAAGGACCACCCAGACTCCATGTCAATAGGACTCAAACTGAGAATTCCAGCCCTACAGTTTGGAGGGTGTGTGTGTGTGTGTGTGTGTGTGTGTTTGTGTGTTCGCGTGTGCTCGCGTGCGCGCACATGCAAGTGCACGCACACATGTGTGTTTGATTGATCAATTGATTGATTGATTGATTGATTTAATGCATGTAAGTACACTGTGGTTCTCTTCAGACACACCAGAAGAGGGCATCACATTCCATTACAGATGGTTGTGAGTCACCATGTGGTTTCTGGGAACTGAACTCAGGAGCTCTGGAAGAATAGTCAGTGTTCTTAATCACTGAACCATCTCTCCAAACAAAAAGTTGTGTTTTATAATACCTCTAGTGGTTGTATGGCCATGGCATATTGATTTCTTTGTATGTGGATATATACGTTTGGGTGCTTAAACATATATAAATATAGAAGCCAAGGAATGGAGTGTCAAGTATTTTCTAGTTGGTGTTTTTTTCTTTGAGGGACAGCCTCCTTTCTTTGGCATAGAACCCAACAAGGCTGGCTGGCCAGTGACCTCTGTGCATCTGTCTCTGCCTCCTCAGCACTGGGACTGCATACACACCTGAATCCTCACTGTGTTTCTTGATTCTCTAGATTTCAAGTTTTGTTTTATAAAATTAGATAAGATATCTAATTTCATCAATATTTAATCAAGGAAGCTGTAAAGTTTAAATATATGTTTCATTTTTTATTTATTTCCTAGTGTGTTTCAGGTAGAAGTTTTCAGGATTTGAGGGCAAACTGTCAGCTTAATGTGTTTTAAATTGATACATATTCATCCATATTTATAGAGTTCAGCATAGCAAGTTAACACATGATGTGTACTGAGTGATGATCACGGTGGGGTCTTAGCATTTCTGTGTCTTCAGTTATCATTAATGCTCTGGGAAGCATTAAAGTCTCTTAGTCATTTTGAAGCATATCATGAATTATTGTAGGCAACAATTAGGCCATTTCATTATGAAACAGAAAAAATATCTGTTTATTGAATATTGATATATTTCTATGTATTGGTGGCTATTACATAACCTTTTTAGGGCCAACCCTGCCCAAGTCCTTGATGAGTTGTAGTCTTCTCTATCTTATGAAGTCGATTGTTTTAAAGCTCCATGATAATTTGATAATTGTTAACATACCAGATTTCTCTTCCTGTGACTGGATAGTTCATTGAAGAAAGTCCCTTCCAATTTTATGCATTTTGACACAGGTGACAGAATTTCATTCTTATCTATGACTGACTATTACCTCATTGTGGTGTTCATGGAAGTGGAGGGGGAAGAGGATGCAGGAAAGTCTCTTTATTCACCTTTCAGTAGACCCCCTAGTAGATATGTCTTGATTATTATGGATATTGCAAACACAGATATGTCAGAAGTATGCTGAGCACATTTTCTTTGGATGTATGCTGAGTGTATACTTGTTCTGACCTTAGTTGTTGGAAGAGCCTCTGTACCATTTTACACATTGGCTGTATACTAACCTACATTTCCACCAACATTGCATAAACATCCCCTTTGTCTAGATCCTTAACAGCATTTCTTGACAAATGTCACACTAAGAGGAGTAAGATGTCCCAGCATTTATATTGTGGTTTCAAAGCCCAGCTTAATTACTTTTTCTTTTACTATATTTGTAGATGGTACTAACTTTTGGTTTTACCTACGAAATAGAAGCATTTACTAAAAACTAGGTGTTTGTTTGGCATGACTAGGTAATGATAATTTCAAAATGCTAAAGATAATTCTGTTTCTGTGTAGTAGTGCGAAATGATCAATTATCAATACAGATGTCTTCTAGAATCTCAGCAAGCCCATGGTCAGAAATCTAATAATACTTGCTTTAACTTAAACAGCAAAAGAAAAGCAAAGGTTTCAATTGGTGAGAACACACTTCTCCAAAAATCCCAGGGTAGAACAAACTAGACATGACCATCAGAGGATGTGTTTTTCAACTTGAACATCATCAATCTGACTGCTGGGGGAAACTTAGTATTTACTTGAACAGCAACAACAAACAAATCAATTTGGATGTTTAGCATATTTTACCGGAAATTGTTCTTTAAGCAAGAACTGTCAGTGATTTGATGGGGAAAAAAATCAGGTTCCTTCAACACTTTTTACTGTCACTCCACCTCTGTCCTTAGACTTGGGTTGAAGAACATAGATTGTATAATCATATACAGCAAGCTATTGTGAAAACATCTCAGGATTTCTGTTGTTGTTTGGGGGGAAACAGAAAGAGATGAGGCGCAGGGATAACCACAAAAAACTTCTCCTGGCCAGCTGGCCACTCACTTTTGAGCTAGTGAGGCTTCTCTATCTACACTACATTGTTTACATATTTTCCTTTGACTCTGGGTGGGGGCGGAGGAGTGTTAGAAAGCAAATTCTTCAGTATTCACCCCTCCCACTCTGAGAAGCTTTCTACATAGCCAGCTCATCACAAAATCCTTGGTGGCAGCAAAGAAAATACTCAAGAGACAGTAAAATTTCAAGAGTGATTTTTTAAAAAATTCCTCAGCAATCACTCATGTTTTTACTATAAAAGCAACGCATGCTTATTGTAGAAACTACAGAGCAAAAAGGGAAATACAAATTCTGTCTTTATGTATCTTCAACATCCAGAGATGAGAATTTTCCTTGCTACTTACACAGAAAGAGTTGCTTATCTCCTGAGTGTGCTCACTTCACGGAACGTTCTTAGAACGGCCTTTTGTCATTATAAAATGGGCTCCGAAAACTTCTTTTGTGGTAAGACAAACTGCACATTAAACTTTGCAGGCTGTGTAATGTCTGTTATAGCTATTCTGTTCTGATTAGTTCTTTCATGGTATGAGGACATTAGCCACCAATAGTAAGTAAACTCGGAGGTCTCACTTGGTTCTCCCATTAGCAACCTCCTTTTCTTCTTGTACCTCTAGTTTGCTGATCCCCACTAAGAGAGTGCTATTGTAATAGAGAGTTTTTCCTCCATCTCCAGACACTGAAACAATGACTCTGAGACTCAGATTATATTTGCAAATGCCTTGGCTGTAAGTTGGGCTGCTCTCTGACTAGTTCATATATTAATCTTCTCGTTGTATGCTAAGTTCTGCCATTTTGCTGGTTACCTTAGTTCAGCTCTCAAGCTTCTGACCTCCTCACCATTCTTGTGTCTCTCCCAGAATCCTTTCTGCCTACCAGATGTCTGCCCCACCTTCTTTTCTACCCTTTCCTATAGGCCACAGGTTTTTTTATTGATGAGTGATGCTACCATACAGTACACAAGAGATTCTCCCTATACACTATTGCTAAAATATTGTTATCAAATGCCTCTACATTAGTGTCATCAATAGTGTGTTATATGTGTTTATAGATATGTGTGTGTGTGTGTGTGTGTGTGTGTGTGTGTGCATGTCCAAAGGTTAGAGATCAATCAGGCGCAGACAGCAGGCATTATATTTCTACTCATAGTCAGCACCCGGGAAATAGAGTTTAGAGGATCAGAAGTTCGGCATCATCTTCAGTATGTGATAAATGAAACTCAAAACAATCCTGCCCCAGCCCAAATAAATAATAACAAGGCTGAGAGTAGGAGGCAGGATTGGATTTTACCCTGATGGTGATCAGAACCATAGCCTCATTCATGATAGACAAATTCTTCACCTCTGATCTGTATCACTTTATTTTTAAGCCCTTGCTTTATTTGTGAGTCATTTCCCTTTTTAATAAATGGCATTGCTAACAAGTATGAATCAGTTTCTGATGCACTAACGCCTGGGGTCAGAAACAGGTCCCATGTGGGAGGACCTAGAGAATGTCACCACAGCCAAATGGACATGTAGGTATCTCAAGCTGCAAATCCAGCTTTCAGCCCCACAGTCTAGACCTTCTCCCTGGATGTCACATCTCTCCTCCCCTGGATATTGCATTTAATTCACTATTGGGCTGTAATACTTCAGCTGTCATTCAAGAGGTTCCACTGCCGAAATGCCATACGACAGTGCCTTCTGTCTCCCACAGGAATGTAGCTTTTAGTTCCTCACTGAAAATCAAAAGTGAGGTCTCTGTACACTTAAGAAGTCAAAGTCAGGCCTCGGACGTATGAAGGCATTTATATCCATATGGAATTTTGCAGTTTTTAGAAAACACTGTCTGTCAAGTATGGCTTATCATAGTAGATAACTCTGTGTTAATGACCAGTCAATGGTTTCTTTTATTCCTCTGCTCATTTGTTCATATTTACTCCATGAAGTGTCACTGTGCTTTATGTTTCTAATCAACACCAGTACCCCTGGAGCTGGAGAGTGCACAGCCCATGCGACCATATCCACTAGGCCTATATCAATGCCATTTAAATGTATTCATCAATAGTCAGTACTGACCACACCTCAGTACTGTGCACCAAATCCTGCAGTCAGAAACAGGATTGTCTGGCAAAACTTATAGAGACTCACAATATTGACAAGATTTGATGTCCACAGACAGTACCAAGCATGTTTCAGGCATGATGTCTCTCTTGAAGTCAGACAGAAGAATCAGTAGCTACAGAAAAATGAATAAATACAGATTGAAAAGCATGCTGAGAAATATTGAAAAAGATCGGGGTGTGAACTATTCTAAGAAGACAGAGGAGGAAGACTTAAGGCACAACATTCAGGCTATAGCCTGAAGAATAAGTATGTTGATGAATAGGACATCCAGAACAAGTTCATGAGAAGAGAATAAGTCACGTTCCCAAGTCACAACGGAACACAAGGCCCAAGTAAGAAACCATAGTACAGAGGGAAACTCAGAGGCTTAAGGATACAAAGACAATGGGGCTCAGACTTTTAAGTGCACTGCAAATTTGTTTCTCACCCTAAAACGAAGGCTGACATTGGATGTCCTATATAGGAGAGCCATGGCTTTTTAGCAATTTGTATTTTGGAAGCAGCTTATGAATAGACTACAATATATGGGGCTGATGGTATGGGGGCTGTGTGCATAGTACAAATGACAGGCTCTAATGACTTGCTGTCCAGCATGTCCTCATGCTGAAGAGCTGAACAGATCAAAGTGGTCTTCATGTGCAATGGCCTAACCTAATCTCACATTGCTATTTTGCAGTCAACACCTCTGAGCTATTTCTACCTTTGAATGCTCTCAGACAATACTAATTGCCATCTATTGTGAGTGGTTCCATGAAAGGCAAAATTACTTGATGTTAACATCAAAGGCTATTGTAATCAAATCTTAGACTTGCCAATTAAGATATAGTGCAGCCAATAAAATAGTCATTGCCCTTTTATATACAAAAAGCCCACTTGACAACCTCAAATTTAATTTGTCCTTTGCCTTCTGTAACATGAAGTGCCTCCCTTAATGGGATAATAACAATGCATGTGATCTATCCTGGACAATGCCTGCCAGGTCACAGTTATTTTAGCGACTTTTTACTATGGCTACTACCCATAATTCTATTACATTGGGGTCATAGAACGAGAATTAGTTACATTCTTGTTCCTCAATATTGGGCACCATAATTTGAGAAAATAGATACACAACCTAAAGCGATAGAGATGAAATTTTCAACTACTCCTACCAAAATGGCTGAGTTTATTGACACAGCTTAGTTTTTGTGCTCACATCCACCAAATTCAGTGACTGGTACACATAGTAAGGCAACCCTGGGTCTCTACAGATGTCAATGTTTTCCAATGCCTGAGACAGTGAAGCTTCCAGCAGGGCCTGAGTACCAGCTATGAGTTGGGTGTGTTCTTCTGTGGAAGAATTTAGTTGAATATTTTCATTTCTCATGGGAGTTATGGAGTTAGCACAAATCCCAAGGCTAGGTATATGAGACTATATGCTGGACAAGTCTCTCTGTATTGCTGTGACTCAGTTTTCCAATGTATAAAATGGGGATGATAATGGTACTACCTAATAGATTGGATATAAATATTGGGTAAATGGTAATATTTGTGACCGACACTCAGAAAGGTAGACCATAATTATTTGGAGAATCCTGTCACCCTATTAGAGTGTTCCAGTAAAGCTTCTCCCTAAAGAAAAGCAAGACTGAAAGATGGATTCAGCAGCTCTCTGGTGCTTATACTGCCTGGGATAGAGTTTGCACCAAATGCCAAGCATAGAGGAAGGAAGCTTTGTCTCACCTGTCATGTCATCTACTGTCATCTACCTCAGCTCTGTCCCTACCCTCAGTCTCTATCTCTTAGACAGAGGGAATGGTCACACCCTTTCCTGACAGGAGCCTGCTCAGCTCTGCATCCAGTTGGCAGTCAGCGAATGCTTGTTGAGTTTGAAGAACAGTGATCTCATTTTTCAAGAGATATCATTCCCAGCTGAATGGATGGCAGGGGCTGGTGTGTGGCAGCAGTATCCAAATTCCGACTGGGAAGTGGTAGGTCACATGTATCTTTTTGTTACATTTTTCTAAAATTCCAGCCCTTGGAGTCTGGTATTAGGGTCCCCAGAAGCTGCAGGAAAGCAACAGAAAGTAACACTAACTCCTCAATCAACAGTCAACAGCTTCTGCTGGAATTCTTTCTTTCCTTTTTTTTTTTTTTTTTTTTTTTTTTTTTTTTTTTTTTTTTTTTAAATCAGGATTTCTGTGTTTCTCTGTCCAAAGAAACAAAGGCTCGAGAATGGTGATGAGATGCTGATACCTTGCTCTCTCAGTTGTATTCCCGTGAGTTCGGTTAAGTAAATGTATTAAATACTGAGTGAGACCTTGGATAGCATTTAGGCAGGAGGCAGGAAAAATAATGGCCAAATGGGTACAGAGAAAACACTCACAAAATACCTGAGAAAAGCATCACACTGAACTTTAATTGAATTTATTAAACATGAGAAATTTTTTTAATTCCATATGCTGTCCACTCTCATTTTTTTAGTTATCCACCTCCTCCAATTGAAGTATCCACTGGGAGATGTGTGTGTGTGTGTGTGTGTGTCTACAAGATCATAGTCTGTGAAAGCCCTGGAATATTTCTGACCCATTGTTTTTATGAATAAAGTTTTATTAGAACATTGACAGCCCCTTTGCTCATGTGTTACCTGTAGCAGCTTTGCATGTTGGGGCTGAGTGGTCAGACACCACGCAGCCCTCAAAACCTAATACCACCTGTCCTGTGATGAATATGTTTGCTGACACATGCCCAAACATGCATGGGCTGACACACATGAAATGTTTTACAAAGAGAACAGATGAATGAACACACAAGGATAAAGAGTGGAGGACATGATGTATTAAAAGGATGTGACTACACTTGGAATGTCTTGCTTAAATCCTGTCAAGTTTTCTTAACATTGTTTTTAGGACTAGGGATCTGGCTCAGTGGGCAAAGTGCTTGCTGGCTTATGAGGACTTGAATTCAAATCCCCACCACCAATGTGAAAGCTAGGTATGAAGATGCCTCACCCCAGTACTAGTAAATTAGAGACAAGAGAATCCCAAAGGCTTCTAGCCTAGCCAAATGGGAGAGCATCAGATTTAGCGAGAGACCATTTCTTGAAAGATAATGTGGAGAGTGATAGAAAACAGCACCAGATGCTGAACTCTGGTCTCCATATGCCTATGCAGGGACAAATGTACCCACAAGCAAACACACACCTCACATGCTCTACACGTGCATGACACACATACACACATGTGCACACTCAGTCATACACACATATGTGCACACACATTCATATACACACATGTGCACACATTCATGCACACATGCATGCATGCACACATTATATTTTAAAATTAGAAGCAAATTAAAAAATATTAGTTCCATCTTTGTACATCATCGGAAGTATACTTCTGAAGTTTTTCAGGCAAAAATAAAGTTACAATTCTAGATTACTGAGTGATGAGCTCATGTTTTCATTTCAGTTCAAAGCAAAGCTCCCTCATTACCAATAATCTTCCTAATTGTGAATTGACAATGGAGAGGGGCGGCCTGTGTGAATTAACTTGAGAAACTATTTCACAGACGTCAAGATGGGTTGCTCAAACATGAATGAAACAGCCACTGCAGTAATGTAAATAATATTTACCAAACTCGTTCATCAAAATTAAATTGTATAGGGCCCCATGAGACTTGGTTACTAAGTCTCTACGCCAGACACAACATAAATCTGATCATTCCTATAGTTCCCAGGCCAGGCCGTGTACTCCTCAGCAGAGTTCTAATGTTAAATTTCAAGATGAACGTTCTTCATTTAAAACTCAGCCTATTAGCCAAGCAAAGAGCAAGAGAGCCTGTATGCTTTTACAAGATCAAAAGAAAACAGAAGAGATGTTTTATTTGTTTCGCATGAAAGTGAAATACCTCACTTGCCAGCTCCACGGCCCCCATGTTGCTGTGAAGCCTGTTGGATCTTCTCTCTCTGCTCACTTGATCCAGGTCCCCTCTCAAAGAGTTGCACAGGCCAGGGGAGAGAAGCAATCTAATCTCCCAAAAGGTTGCGTTTTTCAAAGACATCTTGCATACTTGCACTACACAAACAACAGCTCGGAGAGTTCTGGAACATTAGTTTTTCACAAACAAGATGTTCATCGTTAATACGCATGGCCATAGGTTAAAATGTAGTGTTCAGCTTGTGTATATTGGCCAGGGTGATGTTATTCAAGACTTCCTTAGAGTTCCTGGTTGCAAAGGACTTTTCCCCCTACTGTGTTCTATATTTCTCTTTGCATTTCAAAGCTCCGGAATCAAATGCAATTAAGATTTTTCACTGGAGTTGGAGGACATGTTTGTGAATTATATACATTGGTATCCTTAATGAATAGTGGTGCCATTTTTCTAAAACAGCACAAAAGGGTGGTTCTCTTCCTCCTCATTTTTTTCTCCTCCTCTGCATTTTCTTCTCCTTTCCCTCTTCCACCTTCTTCTTTTGCCAAAAATTGATTTGAAAGAAACAGACGAAAAAAGAAGAGAGACAGAGTATGAATAAAGAAAGAGAGGGGGTAGAAAGAAATGGTTGGGGGAGAAGGGCTGAGAGGTGAGCCTGATTGTATCTTTGTGAATGAGCTCCTTAAATATGGTCGCCTCATCCTTCTGACTAAGAATTAGTCTTAACTAATTAACATGGCTAAGTTAAGTAGCCTCGAGTTATGATGATGGAACTGGCCTCTTGGATTTAGAAGAGAAAACAGAGATGGTTCTGAAGCCTAGGGTTATTGTACAGCTCTGTGTTAAGATGCACTTAGTAATCAGCCTTTTCCAAGTGCAGAGGTGACCTGGCTTGGACTGAAGAAGATG
Source organism: Micromys minutus (assembly GCF_963924665.1). NCBI lineage: Eukaryota > Metazoa > Chordata > Mammalia > Rodentia > Muridae > Micromys > Micromys minutus. Next base: position 52,343,238 of record NC_137972.1, on the reverse strand, counting down.
AGATGACAGTTCTAATAAGACTGTGCTGATGTTTATAAGCACACAAGCAACAAACGGACCATGAGAACCAGAATAGCAAAAGACACCCAATATTCCATCCAAGAAATGGAGTAGGCTTGCTAGTTGTGTATCCATTTCATTAAAGACATATTTCCTCATGCCTACAACATATCTGTCTACATGACTGCAAATGCTGGATGCTTCTTAAGCCCCCTTTCTCCATATCTACAACTACAGGAAGTCCAGCAGCCATGCACTGTTCTTTTATTAGGCTGAGTATATCCAGATGATTTTAATAAAGTTTTAAAAGGACATTAGTTTCCTGCTATTTCAATGAAAACCACTTGCAAGAAGAATTTAAAGCTGTAGATCTCTGTCTTGTCAAAACATGGCCTCTTTATGCAAATATACCCCTTTTTATAGTAGCCAAGGTTGCACAAATATAACCGTTGGCTCCATGTGATATGAGAAAATGCATCACCATTGTAACAGTATAAGCATGAAGAAATGGGCCTGGGGAGATGCCTCAGTGGGTAAGAATGCATATTGTGCAAACATGAAGATCTGAGTTAGGATCCCCAGTATCACATAAAAAGGCCAGGCATTGCTGTTTGTGTCTGTAATCCTATTGTTTGCAGGTAGTGGGACATAAGCAATATTTCTGGAGCTCACTGGCTGCCAGACTGGCCAAAACCACGAGCTCCAGATTCTTAGAGACCCCACCCCCTCTTAAGGAAACAAAGCAGAAAGTAATAGAAGAAGACATTCGATGTTGTCCCTCTGGCTTCTGTGTGCACACAAGCACACATACCTGTGAATATAACCCCTCTCCCCCCCACACACACATCAAAGGAAAAGAGTGAGGAAATGCTGAGTATACTGGATGCCATGATATTTTGCCCAGTTTCCTCTTTGGGGACTGTTTCCCATGAACCCTGATGCTGAAAGTTCAGGATCCTGGTTAGAAGAGTCACTCTGTGAGATTTACCCTCATCCATATTGCCTTGACATAGGCCACAGCCCACAGGAGGTTGGCCAGCACAGGTGTGTGATTGGGGTTGGGGAGAAGAAGTGCACAAGAACCTGGTTCTCTAATGCCAATCATTATAGAGGGCTGTGGTCTTTCTTGTGACTGTGTCATAGTTTAACATCACTTTCTGCTTGTTTCTACTTCTTGTAACTGCCTCAGGAGAATACTGAACCAGCTTCTGTGCACATCTCTACCTCAGAGCCAATTTTCTAAGAGATCTGATCTAAGATGTCAAGTGAGTTCCTTCTTATTCTGGCTCATGATGTTACTTTTGACCTTTCTCCCTCATTATGGGTATGAACAAACTACAAAAGTCAAGAAAAGAACGCGTTAGATTTATTGGCATATTGGCATTTTAATTTTTATCTATTTCTTAAGGTATGTTATTTTAATGCAGTTTCACCTGTAGTTTATCTGACAAACATCTGGAGGTCAAACTGTTGTCATGAATACAGGAGAACTGAAGGTTTCATTCTGACCATCCAAGGAAATGCTGGGTGGGTATGACCGCTCCCAGCTCTCAGAAGTCAGAGACGGGGCATTTCTGAAATGAACTCACTAGCTACAATAGCTGAATTGTTGGTGTCTGTGTTCAAGTGTGAGACTGCATTAATATATATGGTAGAAAATGACCAAGGAAGACACCTTCTGTCCTTTCATGCATTTGCATGCATGAGTGCACTTAGCTATATGTGAACCTGCACCCACACTTGTGCAAAAAATCACTAACCATAGTAATATGATAACATAAAATTTTCTATAGATTCATTTAAAAAAAAACCTAATGTGTGTCTCATATTCTTCAATTTTCTTATAGGTATAATTTTTTGTAGCACACATTGATTTTATAATTATCATTTCCACTTTGAGAATTATGCAGAGGTAACCATTATTTCCCACCAAGATTCTTACCAGGATCGTGTTATAGGATTTTATTGAGCTTCCTTTTTGGAGACTGAGGTTCCCGTTATCCCCACTGGCGAAAGCTTGTGGTCTCGCTGAACTTCTTGCTTCCTTTCTTCTTGTGTCCTTCATAAGATCCCTTTCTACTCCTGTGTGGTCACGAGTTCCCTGGGGTCCTCTCTGCAGCTAACCATCCCTACCAGAGTCCTGTCACACAGCTTAGCATAGTTTGATCCTCAGCACTGCACACATTGGGTATGGTGTACTTGCACAGTCTGTGAACCTAGCACTTGGTGATGCTAACACGGGCATCAGAAACACAATGGCACATTAAGAGGGGAAAAGGTACAGAAGACCCAGTGACAGACTGCTTCAGAGCCATGCTTGGGCACAACAAATTTCCAATTGGCAGTAGCATTCCTGGACACTCATTGTGATGTTAGGTATTTGTGGTCTCCTCAGCTTCCTGTGGTTCAGTCACGTTTTATGCTTAGCATTTACCATGGGAGAGTTTGGACAAGCCATCTGTGTGGGGAACTTCAAAGATGTGTTTTTCTTTACATTCTGTTACAATGAAGTCAATGCAAATTGTTTCGTGTGTGTTTAAAACTATTTTGCTTGGTTTTGGAGGGGGATAATAAGGAGGGTGGGTGAGGACTAGCTGGGGTTGGTAATATGATGTTGGTCTGGCTTATGAAAAAACAAATCCAGCAGATGTTAATGTTGATTCACTGTTGTGTTGTGGGAAGAATCTACACTTTGTTATTTTTCAAATTCTATTTGGACACAGATTTCTCATAGTAGGGAAAACACCATGTTTCCATTTAGACATAATTTAACATTGGCAACAGTTTTTTTTTTTTTTTTTCTTTTTTCTTTCTATTTCTCAGGAGCAGCCCAAATGCTTCCTTGAACTTGAGCATGACCTGGTCTTTATTTAATGTTCTTTCAGAGATGAGGTGAGAGGCATTATTCCTCATGGAGAAGGCTTTCATCCAGAGTTCAGATTGAACAAGAGTTCAGAGTTCAGATGAAGTCGTAGGGCAAACAGATAGGAACAGAGTTTAAAGGTGACAGGGCTGAGCCTGCACATAAACTCCATGGAGCTGTCACCATTAGGCAGTGCCACCCCCTTAGCTGCTTTGTCAAGATAGCAGCTGCACCAGCGACCACACTGACCACACCAAGTTACATCCAGCAGCATAAATTTTGTTACTTGCAAGAAAACCTTAAAATATGACAGCATAAAATTAGATATTTTCTTTGTCCATAGAGTTTCTAATAATAAGAATATCCCCCCAAACAGGTCATTATTAGGACCTCAACATGACTATAATAAAAGAAAGAAAATATTTCCTAGTCTGGTACACATAGAAAACTTCCCTTAGAATTATAATTACTGAAAGTATGTAAATTATATTGATGGAATTTTTTCCCCCAAAAACACACTTTAGGTGGAATCTACAGTACCACTGAAATTTTGAACCAGACAATTGTCTGTTTGGAATTGTCTGAATGGGCTTAAATATGATTACAGATTTTTAGTGGCTTTCTTGACTTGTCCCTACCAGATGCCAGCAACTACCCCAAGTGTGGTAACCAACATGGTGCCTAGGGTTTTAAATGTTGCTCAGTTGGCTGGTAGTATATTTCTTATAGCATAAGTCTCTGGGCTCAATTATAAAGACTGAACTAATTGGGCATGGTGGCCCATGCCTGTGATTCCAGCACTTGGGATACCAGGGCAGGCATATCTCTGAGTTCAAGACCAACCTCATTTATAGTATGAGTTCCAAGACAGCTAGGTCTACACAGAGACACCACATCTGAAACAAGAACAACAACAGTAACAGAGAATGAAAAGTTAACCTGGGTAACTTTTGGGACTTTAGCTATAGATGTTGGGACTTTAGCTATAGATGTTTAGCTAATGTGTTGGGACTTTAGCTATATATCAGTTTGTAGCAAGCTTACATACTGTGCATAATGCCTTCGGTCTGTATAAAGTTCTGTTTCCATCTCCAGTACCACAGAAATCGAGCATAAAGAATACACCTCTAATCCCAGATATAAGGAAGTGGTGACAGAATCACTAATTCAAGGCCATCGTGGCCTACATGACATCCCATCTCAAAACTAACAAGGAAAACGCTGGAGGAATAGCTTATTGATGAAGGACACTGGGCATTCTTGCAGAGGACTCAGGTTAGCTTATCAGCAGCTAAGTTAGGAGACTCACAGCCATGTCTAATTCCAGGGGACCCAACACCTTCTTCTGTCCTCTACAGAAGTCTGCATGTACATGATGCACATATATACACTTGGGCACGTACATATGAATAAAATAAATGGACACATCATTAAAAACAACAATAGCAAATGAATGATTGCTAGCTTTTGCCATAGATCTTTTGGTGAGGGTGATAAAGCAGGTCCCAACTGTAAAACACTAATCTGGATGTTTAGATTTTAAGGAGACAGTTCCTTTATTAAAGGATGAAGTAGATGCTAGTCATTCTTGTACTGATAAAACATGGGAACGTGTTACTTAAGTATTACTATATCACCTCCAAGACAGTGTCTGAATGCTGTTTCAGTGAACAAAAGCAGAGTTCTGACATCCTCACATCCCTAAAAATAAACTTTGCATTCTTCTAGAACTCTTCCCTAGGAAAGGTAGACATACAAAACAGTGATAAGCTCTTCAGTCCCTCCATTAGAGCCTCTCCTCAAAACAGCTGCTAGTTCACCATCCTGCCTTCAACTCCAAACTTGACCCCAGTCACTGACCTCTACTGACTTCCCAGCCTCCTCTTTGTCCAAACCTTAGTATCCATAGACTTGTTTTTTTCTCATGTGGCTGTCTGGTCTTTCTAGTTTGTATCCAGCTAATTTCTTCCCATGGAGAAAGCTTGCCCATCACCTAGCCCTCACACAGCAGGCACAGAGCCCAAGTAAATAGGAAAGCTTGTAATGTTTAGAGATGAGGGAAGCTATCAACCCTTAGGAAAGACTATTCTTTTATTCTTTTGTCCGGTCACTGTGCTTGCCAGTGTGTATGCACGTGTGTATGCATGTTGTATTTTGCAAATGACCAAAGGCAATTCAAAAGCTTGTAAACATCTCTAGTTATTTGGGTAGGTTCTCATGATACTAGGCATTGCACAGAGACTCGGGGTGAAAAAGCAGGTTTTTACTTCCTGGAGCTAGAGGAAACAAGATGACCCAACCTTGACCTTCACATCTTTTTTTCCTATTGACTCATGAGGTGACTTCTAGCTGCATCATCATCATCTCTTCTGTGCCATGGTGTCAGCATCTTATGAGAATGTGACATTTGCTCTCACTACAGATAAGAGCATAGGTGCTGCTTGACTAATTGGGGGAAATTGAGTCTCTAGGGAGTTATGTAAGTTGTGAAAATCATATAGGTGATACTATCCTATGGCAAGAAAAAATTTTCTGTTCAACAATCCCTGGCCCCACCTCCTCATTTGCCACCTGGTGAGGCCTGATAAGGGAACATCTGGTTGCCATTTCCACTCATCTTTCAACAAATATATGTGGAAAACTGGAGGCTGGCGGGTCCAGTGGACCACTGGAAACACTTTGTCTGCAAATTTTTATTACAAGAACCTGTCTAAATAGTTTTTCTTATCCACATCAGCCATGCCTTTCTAGGCTGTAAATGTTTAAAGGCTCCACTAGTCAGTGTATACTCTAAGTATCAGTATTAGGAAGTGTTATCATATAATGAATCTTGGGTCATACCCATATTTACCAGGTGGTTTCCCACATAATTAAAGCGTGAAGACCCCAAGACATTGGAAGCTGGCCCTCGCCTAAAATTTTTATATTTCACTGGCTTGTTTTACTTTTTTCTACTATTTTTTACATTTATTTATTTGTAGTTTATGAGTATGAGCATTTTGCCTTCATGCATGCCTACATAGTACGCATATTCCCGGGGCCCACAGAAGTTGGCTCCTTTGCAACTGGAGATATAATTATAGAAAGCGGTGAGCACAATGTAAGTGTGAGGACCTGAGCCTGGGTTCACTGCAGGAACAACTGCTCTTAACCACAAAGCCATCTTTCCAGCCCCTGCATCACCTCTTAAAACTGGACACACACCTAAATCTCCACAAACGCTGATGACATGTAAATAACAAGGCTCCCCCCCCCCCCCCGCCGCCAGAATTTTGAATTCTATAATTTGGTGACCTGTGGCACTTGGTTTGTGACACACTGCGACAACCTAATAAATTGATGAACTAGTGAGTTAAATTAATATGGGTGGGTTTTTTATGTTTTCTCCATCTTAAAAATGCTAATGTTATTGTTAATATATTATTAATTGATTATTAATTGTTAATACTGATGTAATTGACTATTCAAGCTCTTTGATTGACACAAACAATGCTTTAGAAAATTTTTATTATAAATAAATGTTTCACAAGATGAACTTTGGGAACCAGTAGTCTTTAAACAGTAGAGACTGCTAGTTTTGAATAGAAAAAGAAGGAGGAGGAAGAGGAGGAGAGGGAAAAGGAAGGAGAGGAGAAGAAGGAAGGGAAAAGAGGAAGAGGAAGAGGAGAAGCAGGTGAGTATAACCAAATGAACTTGTTGGTGAAGAGAGACATGCCACTTTCAGGTGTCTGACATGGCAGTACAGCTCTTTAGTCCTTTGGGAAATAAATAGCATATTTCTCCAAGGGATTAGTATGGGCTGAAAATAATTGTGTTGTTGAGATTCATATATGTATACTAGGAAAAGACACAGAAAAGTATCTTCTCCAACATTTGAATTACCATTCATACCCCTTATTGAAATACATGCCAAGACTCAAAACACTGATGAAACAAAGATCTGACATTTTACTCTGGGATGCTGGGTACCAGCCTAGACAAAGAGCCTGTTAACTGTGAGAAACAAAGAGTCCTTTTATAAGGTAATACATTCATCTGGGAGAAATAGTAAGTAAAGTTTCAAAGGATGAAGTTCTCCAGCATTTTTACCTACAACTGAGTGGCAGTGGATTAAACCACACATGGAAACACATGAATGGAGGTGAGAGGCATTTCTTAAAAACTGATTGGGATCCACATTAAAAACTCAACTTACACCTCCAGTGGAATTTATACCAGAAAATGAAAACCAAAATGGCTAATGAAATTTGGGCAAGGAAGTATCCTTGGACCTGCAAGCTCAACGTAAGATGACACATAGTCACAGTCCTTGTGGGTAGGAGATAGGAAAGGGCAGGATGGATATATTCTTTTCTATTAAATATTGTTATAATAAGAAGTCTGAAAAGAATGGAAAGTTATACCTAATACTCACTGTTACACCTGAGGATAACCAATGAAAAGCGATGTAGAATCAATGTTGGAATAAATGGCTTTAGGAATAGTGCCTAGAGTGACTGTTTATGATGTACTTGAAAGAGAGAGAGAGAGAAAGAGAGAGAGACAGAGAGACAGAGATAGACAGAGATAGACAGAGAGACAGAGAGACAAAGAAATCATGTGAATGAAGAGGCTTGTACAAATTAAAAACAGTATTTGAAAAAAAATCACAACAGGGGGTGTGGATTGGGTGCTGTCAGACAAGAAGGAGGACAGATCTACTGCACAGAAGTGTGCAGAAATCCATAATGAGTCACATGTGAGTTGCAAATGTATGTATTCATCTGGTGGGAATAGGAGCCACAGTGTCCTAGGCTTTGTGAGACTTGTTCTTCTGGTTTGGAGTATCCAACTGCCCATGATCCATCCTTTATCCCCAGTGCTGCACAGCACCTCCTGCCGTGTTTATACAAACAGGTTAATCACTTGGCCGAGTCTAGGATTACATGTAGCAGCATCATACAGCATGCTGATAACTCCTGTTTTCCCCTAGGGCTTCCTTTATCTGTCCGTCCTGCCTGTGGTTAGAAGCTATGCCTTAATGTTCCTGCTAAGTTCAACTCTGCACAAACATCTTCTACAACGTGCTGTTGCTCAATCTCTTCTACTCTTCAAGTCGCCCGATCGACTCTCTGAGCAGTGCTACAGTGAGAGCAAAAGAACCAGAGACTAACATTGGGTACCACAGAGCCTATGATGGATGGCCTGAATTCTCCTTCTTATGAGCTGCGTGAATAGATCATTTTATATCAGTGACTCTTTGGGGGTACTTATTAAGCATAAAATGATTGCTGAATAAATTATTCATTAAAGAAAAATGATTTGTTTAGCTGGGGTTGAAAAGTAGGAATGGCCGGCTATAGGATATAGATGTCTAAAGATGACTTAGGGGAGATATTTTAGAAAGTGAGTATTAAGAAGTTTATTTTCTACTCCTAACGCATACAACTCATTCACAGGGACTCCAAAATGTTGGGGTTAATTATCACGTTGGATAGAGTGACTCAGGAAAACCCACAGAAAGTTGGCAGGGGAATTCAGGGTGTACAGGACTGTGCCCATGGGAGAACTGGGAGAACAGGCAGACTGCCCAATTCCTGAGACACTTTTCTCTTGTCGTTTCCACAACCTCAGCAAAGGACACTTGTCCTCGACATGTCCACATTCCTGCACCAGGAACTTTCCTCTGTCATAGTGATGGTTAATCTTGGGTGTGTGTGTGTGTGTGTGTGTGTGTGTGTGTGTGTGTGATGGCTCCAATTTCCCTCCCCTGTACGTTGTGCTTTTAAGTCCCATGAAGTTAATCAAGGCAGGCTGAACTCCTTGCAAGCAGAGGGAGGCACAAAGCTGCTTTCCTTTACCGTTTTTTGAAGACAGCCTGATTGTGTAATCGTACCCACTCGAGTCTGGTTTGTGTTGTTAGGGGAATTATCTCCTCATTAAAAATAAATCTTAATAGACCTAATTTGAAGGCTGCTTTTGTCTGTAACTTGATCAAGAGGGTAATGAATGTGAGCCAGGTTTTTAAGCAGAGGGACAGTAGAAAAAGTCAGAAATGTTCAACAGGACAGATTACAGCCACAGTAGGGGCTTTGATATGCTAATGAGCACCAGAACAATTAAATACAAGTAGGATGGGTTTGTGTATTGAGTGTTGCTTAACCCAGCCCTTGGGGCCTCAGAAAAACCTTGGTCTCAGAGAGGGTTCATTTTCAGAAGACAGCTGTTCTTTATGGGACTCAGCTTCCCCCAGCTGTAAAATGGGCTAATAGTTTCAATAACAATAATTGTCATAGTGCAGTGATTGTAGGTGTTAAGTGAATCAGTCAGAATAAAGCACTCTCAACAACATTTGGGTGTCTGATCTAGTGGGGGGTTAATGACAGCACTTACTATAAAGTGTAGTTATTATTATTTTTGAGATTATTTTTGGTTTATGTACTCTGTTGAACAAGAAAACATTCATATATCCATAGACTTTGGAAGCTGGGACATTTTTAGAGGTTTGTTTTTAGTCTGTTTCCATGTGTGTCTACATTATTTCAGATCTTGAGTGTGCCCCACAGTGGTGCACACCTTTAATTCCAGCACTCTGGAGACTGGGGCATGGGGAATCTCTGAATTCAAGGCCAGCCAGATCTACACAACTGGTCTACACAGGACAGCCAGTACAGAGAAGCCCTGTCTCAAGAAACAAAACAAAACAAACAAAACCAACCAAACAAACAAAACAAAGCAAAAAACAAGCAACCCCCAAAACTCCAAAACCCAAGGTATTTGTTATATAAGAAAGGATTTTTATGCTTCTCAGTTTGGAGAAACATTAAGCTAAATAAAATTAATCTTTCATGTGGCACCTGTCTGTACCCGTCTCAAAGGGGGAATATTCTCTCTGAGAATAGTCTCTCTAAGATGGTTGGATCTGAACCCTTCTCCGCATGTTTTTATTTTTGGTTTTTTTTTTTTTTTTTTTTTTGAGACAGAGACTCTCTCCCTGGCTTAAAGCTTGATTTGAGCATCATTTTGAAGGCCTTGAATACTGTAGTGAGCAAGACCGGAGTGGCAGAAATGGGTATGTGGGGGTGCATAGAAAGGCCATACTGTCTTCTGCTTCCTGGTCCACAGCCAGAATGTAAACAAGGTTCACCCACAGGCTCCCACCACCAGAGCTGAGTCATGCCTTCCCCCACCAGGGTGGATTATACTTTGAAGTTTCGTGCCAAAATAAAACTTTCTCCCTTAAGCTGTTGCTCTCAGGTATTTTGGTCAGAGATGCAAACATAAAAACTTTTAACAAACAATCTATAAATGATTTGTCCTTGTTTCTAGCTCATGGTAGCAGCTCACAAGTTGGTGGAGATCCCAGACAGCACACACTCCCAAGTGATCTGACCACAATACCTATCTGTGGTAGGATGTCTCCTGATCTCTCGGGAACGCTGGTTCTTTAAAAGTGGCTGAGAACTCACTGCTGTTCACAGAAGAAAGGGAAGCTTTCCAAATCTTAATTAGTCAGGCCAGAGCTCTCTCCCAGTGCCTTCCCAGAAGGCTTTGCATAAAGCCCACAGCTTGCCCTGGCCTGGGTTTCTGAAGGAAAAGACCTGAAGTTGCACGAGGATGGGTGAAACACGGGCGTGAGGGCACAGTGCACAAACCCAGGAGGGCTCCTGCCTTCTCTAGATGGCCTCATGCATTCAGGATGCAAGATGCCTGGGAACCACAGGGTCTCACTTCTAGAGTCCCACCTTCCTCTTCAATGTTGAGGATGGTCATATTTGCCTCGTGAGCTGCTCAGACTGTAGCTGAAGAATGTAGGTAAAGAGCATATATTAGTTATCAATGACACAACATTCCCAGCAATGCAGGGGTTCAGAAAACACTGCCAGTCACTGTCAGGGTTTCAGGGGGTAGCGTATGTCCCAGACAATAAAGGACATCCCATGATAGCTGCTTGGTTGTAGGACCTTCCTCTTCAATCTTTTAAACTTTTTCTTTAACAAACAAAACAACAACCCTCCTCCCCAACAAACACACACAAATCTGTCAGGAAATGGGGCAATAAACCTTAACAGATACTTTTCAAAAGACTATTAAATAGCCAACAGTATAGGAAAAGAGGCTTTAAAAAAATCAACAGGGCAATGCAATCAAACTCACAATGGCATGGGAACTCACTCTTACAAAGATGGCTATTATCAAATATAGCAAGGACTGTGAGATATGGGGAAAAGGGAACCCCATCCACTGCTGGTGACAGTGTAAATTAGAGATGGTGGAAAAGAATCTCAAACAAAACAAAACCATAGAACTGTTTGGAACCAGTAACCCCACTCCGCATGTGCAGTCAAAGAAAAGAAGACAGAACATCATGAGACAGCTACACTTCCATGCTCAGTGTAGCTCGGGACACAGAAGCCGAGAAAGGCAGAGAAACTCAACTGCCTCCTCCTTCCTGATGGATAAAAAATACTATACACATATGCAGAGGGATGCTATTCATCCATAAGAAAGAAAAAAATGTGGCATTTGTGCCATAGCTGTAATTGGAGATGCTTGTATTAAATGAAATACTCCAGGCACAGCAAGACAAACAGGGTGTGACCTCCTCATTCACATAGAATCCAGAAAGGGTTGATCTTGAAGAATTCCAGAGCAGGATAATAATTGCTAGAGACTAAAGGAAATGTGGACTGAGGATTGAGTACCGAGTCAATTCTAGGCAGTAGCATGGAGTTCTGATGCCACTGTACAGTGGGGTGACTGCAGATATCAGCTCGATTCACACAGCAGGAGCTATGAGAAAATGATCTGAAAGTGTGAGTCATGTTGTTTTCAAATGAGGAATGATTGAAGACAAGATTAAGCATCATATAAAGTATACTGAAATCAAACATTTTGATATTTCATGAATATGTATATGTTTATGTTTAAACTTGTTTAAAGGGTCAGTGAAGCTTGTCAACAAAAGCATATTGAGAATGCCGTACAGTGAGCAGAACTATATAGCTTTCTGTGTTAATATTGTGTCAGCTTGAAAGTAAGTCACCATACTCCTCTTTAATAGTGAGAACTATGAAAGACCGATCTGGTCACAGTGTTGAGGGCAAGTGATTGCTGGGCATTTCAACCACAAACGGGACACCTCCATCGGGCCTCCAAGGCCTGTAAAGAAGAGAGCTAGAAAGATTTTAGCAGGAGGAAGATGGAGAGGCGTGCCATGGAATCCCAGCATCCACCCGTGGCATGGCCATTGCAACCACAGCCAGTGATGAACACAGACAGGAGACTGGGCCCTCTCCACTACCTCTTGCACAGAGGTCCTGAGGAGCCATTGACCACTGCATGCTGATGGTTGCTCTGGGAGGAAGTGTCATCTTGGATGTTGTAGCCACTGAGGGACTAGTTGAGAAGAAGAAGGAAAGATGTAGGGAGTGATAACAGGATAATGGGGGTGTTGAATACAGTCGCACACATTGTTCATGTATGAAACTGTCAGAATAGTGTTTCAAAGAAAGCTGCTAGGTTTTTGCTGCCAACACGGAGAAATTATGGTTTAAGTTTAGGGACTTTGGATATTACTCCAGAAATTTGCGAGGCAATTAATCACTGCAGGGATGTCTAAACAGTGCTCACCCATCAGGCAGGGAGCCAGGGCAGACCCACAGCCAAGGCCCAACACTAAGAAGAAATGAGATACTTTTTGGAAATTTTTCTAGTAATTTGAACAGTAAATGTTGTTTATGGGATTCAGATTGTCAGTGGAGTTTACAGGCACATCTCTGTCATTTCACCTTCCTGGCAGCTTATTTTATTGTACTTTAGACAAACAGTCTAGGATGAAGAAGTTTTAGAAACAAAATAAAATACAACCCCATTTTAAATAATTTCTAAAAAGATGACCCTCAGAAGTTTGTTCCCAGACACCAGTGTCACCTGGGAACTTACTCAAAAAAAGGGTGTGGGGGGGACCCAGACTCAGGGCACTATGGATTCTGAGGTAAGAGCCAGCAGACTATTTTAAAAGGACCTTTAGGATATCCTTGGTATTTTTTTAAAGATTTATTTATTTATTTAATGTATATGGGTACTCTGTCTTCAGACACACCAGAAAAGGGCATCAGATCCTATTACAGATGGTTGTGAGCCACCATGTGGTTTCTGGGATTTGAACTAGGGACCTATAGAAGAGCAGCCAGTGCTTTTAACCACTTAGCCATCTCTCCAGCTCCAGGGTATTTTTACAAATATTAAAATTTCAGAAGTATTGACACGGTCTCCGGGATAGTGTCTCTACCTCCAAACTGAGATAGAAGCACAGTCCAGCCCTGGAACGGGGAAAGAATGTACTGCCTCTGCTCGAAAACCAAGTCTGTTCACCGGGTACCTGTGTCCTAGGCTTGGTCGGATCAGGTTCAGCTTTGTTCAGTTACAGAGGGGTGACCCCTAGGCAGACTTGAGAATGCAGAAGCTGAAGGGTGCCCTGGTTAAATCTCTCTTCCTCTCCTGAAACACGATCCTATAAAGGAAGAGGATACAAAGGTGGGGCAAGGAGTCCACAGTGAGCCGTCCACAGCCATGAACCTAGAGCTGGACTGTGGTTAATACTACTGCTTGTCATCTTGACGGGATCTTTAATCAACCAGGAGATATGCTTCTAGGCAGCTGCCTGAGGAATGCGTTTGGATTGGATTAACAGAGGCTGGAAGACCTACCCTAAATGTGGGTGGTGCCGTCACGTGAGCTGGGGTACTAGACTGGGCAGGAAGGCTGCAGTGGGCTGAGCACCAGGACCCATCTCTGCTCTTCCTGGCTGAGGATGCAGCGTGACCTGGTGGATGAAGCTCTACTTTCCAGCCAATGGACTGTAACTCCTGGAAAAGAACACGAGCATCTCTTTGTCAGATACCTTGCTACAGCCATCGAAAGAATAACCAATGCACAAGCCAATGCTCTCGACCTATCCTGGGTACCTTGGTAGTTGTTTGCCTGTGAAGTAGTTATCTATCACCTAATCTCAGAGTTTTCCTTCTGGTATCTTTCAAATTCTGTTCGTGGTTTAGGGTTATTTCTTCCCTACCTCCATGGATGGATCATTAAGTCTTTCTTATGCCACACGTTTTGTTTTCTTTGTGTTAGGAAGTACTTTTTACGAATTCATTCTGATGCCGTTAGCATGGAATCGAATCTTTGAGAAATTAGTCTCCGAGGGGCACTGACTATGCTTACGGTGGGTGGACGCTTGTGCATAGCTGGGTCCATCTCCTACCTGCGACATTTCTGTAGTCTTCATTGTGACGACCTCCTTCACGGGCTGAGGGGTTCTCTGGCTGCATAGCAGCGCCACATCTCTTAAACGGTAAATGCTGATACAGGCAACCTAAAAAAATTATGATATGTTCTCTCATATCCACTGCCTAGGTAATAAATCCTGCCACTTATTTTTAGTGGCCGAGCTATGTATTTATTTTACTTTATATTTATTTGACTGTGGTATGCTCAGGGGTCAAGATGGATCGATATCGTTCATGTTCTTGACTATGAGTATGTTCTATGAATTTAAACCTTTGTTTCAGAATCAAAAATCCCAGGGAGCAGGAGAGATGGCTGAACAGCTACAAGCACTTGCTGCTCTTGCCGAGGACCTGGGTTTAGTTCCCAGAACCCTCATGGCAACTCACAACAGCCTATAACTCCGGTTCTAGATGAGATTTGAAGTCCTCTTCAGACCTCCATAGGCTTCTGCACACACAGTGTGCATACAAAACACTCACACACATACACAAGTAAATCTTTTTAATTCTTAAAAGGAATGTTTCTAAGTAAAGATATATCCTTATTTATTTCTCAACAGACATTTCCAAGAAAAAAGTAGGAAATGAGAAATCTTATTAATAAGAGTATGCCATTTTTGCTTTGTAGGAATAGTAAGCTATACAATTTGGATGTGGAATTATTTTTCACTCCCCTTTGCTATGTCAGGTTCAACTTTCCTCTCACATTAGATCTTAGTTTTAAAGAAAAACCATGAGTTCAATTTTTATTAATATCAAAAGGGCACCATTAGAGACAGGAGCTTCTGAATTTATATTCATATGCATTTTTACTTATATTCACATGATTGCTTTTCTCCAATTTATGAATTAATGCACACTTATTAAAATTCAACAAAATGAGTGAAGGGAAATGTTGGCTATGCTTTGTTGGCAAACCTTTAAACCTAATTGTTCAGAGATCAATTAGATTGGCTTCTGCAACTATAAGCTAAGGTTGGTGGGTTTGGGCCCCAACTACTGGCACAGTGGTTACTCTCCAAAAGCTTTTGGGTGAGTCTTCTTGTACCCTAGAGAGGAACTCTAGCTAATAGTCAGAAAATAGCATTGTTTCACAGTTTCTTTTCACAAGTAATGCCCAGACTTGTTCTTTTGGCTCTAAAAAAGTTAAATGTAAAAAGGTGGCTTTGTTAATTGAGCATGAGATTTAAATACTTGTGTTTTATGTGTGTGGATTTATTGTGTATTGGGGTATGTGCACACACACTTACTTGTGTGGACACATGTGTGTCTACAGGTGTGCATTTCATGTGGTGTGGACACGTAAGAGGCCAGAGTTGGATGTCAGCTGTTTTCTTGGCCTCTTTACTTTGTGTATTGAGGCAGGATCTCTCGCTTGAACCCAGAACCCTTAGATTTGTCTAATCTATATAGTCATCTTGCTCTGGAGTCTTCCTGTCTCTCCTCATTCTGTGTGCTGGAATTACAGGCTGGCACTTACCTGGAAATGGAGATCTGAACTCTGATCTCCGGACTCACACAGCAAATGCTTTGATTCTCAGGCTATCTCCCTCTGCCATGTTATCTCACTATTTTTTAGACAGAGATTCATCTAGCTCAACCTAACTTTGAACTCCTAATCCTCCCATGACCATCTCCTTCATGCTAGGAGAGTGGGCATGGACCCTGACACCTGATCAAAAGTATGTGCTTTAGTGTTAACAGCACATACCTCGAAACTTATAAAAACAAACAAACAAAAAGCAGAAAAGAATGGCTTGAGAGGAGCTGGAGCTGTGAAGCCAGAGAGTTTTATTGTGACTGGACCCAGATAGCCATTCAGTTCTGAAACTGAGAGCAAAGGGTGAAAAACCAAATTCAAAACCCAAACTTACAGGTGAGAGGTGGCTTGGACCAGCTGCGCAGGTTATGCTTAGCACATGACGGCAGACAGATGTACAGCGCACTGGATCTTACCTTTTCCCTCCCCTTAGAGACACTGCCTTAAAGGTCACAGTTGCCACTGTACCTAGATATGGCTTTCTGATCTTTTTGGGTACAGCTCACTAGGGGGCTACTACTAATCTATCAAGGGTGACTAATTTCTGTTTGTATTATTTATTTATTTATTTATTTATTTATTTATCATTTATTGAACATGAAACTGTGCTGGCTATGTTTAAGTCATTCAGGAACAAAATGTGAATCTGATAAAATGGCTCCTTTTGGCCCTGTACATAGTAAATGCTCAATTTATATTATATATTTAAAATACATATTTACATGTTTATGAATATAGTATGTGTGTGTGTGAGTGTGTGTGTGTGTGTGTGTGTGTGTGTGTGTGTGTGTGTGTGTGAGAGAGAGAGAGAGAGAGAGAGAGAGAGAGAGAGAGAGAGAGATAGAGATACTCTATGGAACTATTTGGTAAAAAGCATTTTAGTGTCAGTTAACATGGCCAAGCGGTTCAGGGCAGCTGTGGTTCTCCCTCAAATAATGAGGACATTTGTTCCACCTCAGTTCACTTCCTGCTCAGGGTCTATTAAAAACACACTCACTGTAGAGAGATTCCTTCTCAATGTGTTACAAGGATGGGGGTGAGTACTGAGGACTCCCTGTGTTCAGAGGGGTACTCAGAGAAAGTCATCCAAAGAGCATCTCCTCATTGCAGGGAACGTGAATGCCTTTCAGATTTGCTGATTAAATCACAGCAAGAACACATATCAGAGTCAGTTCTCAGAGGAACTGAATGAAGCCGCACCACATGAGGAGAGAAGATTGAGTCCGTCGCTTGCTCACATCTTGTGTGCAGCTGTGAACAGCTGTGCTGATGCCAGTTCAGCCCTGACCACCACATCACCAAGAGTGGGTCATTCATTCACAAAGCCCTGGTCAGAGGAGCTCACGGGTGTGTTTCAAGGAAGACGCTTCCATTTTCCTTCTTTCTAAAGTTTATGCTGATGTAAGTCAACTCAGTCTTACAATTATTTCACAATTAAAGACATTCTCTGCCAAGTGCCACAGGGATATATTCATGAGGATGCTTACAAACAGACATGAAACAGGAAAAAGCATTCTGCAGCTGCCAAGCAGGATCAGTCTCTGGTGACTCTGTGACCTTCCATTCATTTCCTTATGAATAAGCCTCAGTAGTTCCTCCTCAGAGGGGAGGACACAGAATATATCAAAGAGAAGAACTACCTTAGCAGCCCACTTTAACATTCTTACTTGCATACTAACTGGAAGAAAAGTCATTTTTCTACCCACTGACAACAGAAGGTTATTCCATCAGTAGACCTGGACCTGAAGGGGATAAAAATTAACAGCCGAAATGGCACTTGGATGTTGGTTTTAAATAGACATCAGTTTGCTGTCTGAAGGGAAAAACGTATGTATGGGACACCCGCCCTCGTCGCCTTGAACACTGGATGATAAGATACCAGCATAGGCCAGCTATAGAGGCTGCCTCCACAGAGCTTCAGAGTGGGGCTGGAGTGATGAGATAGTGGATAAAATACTTGTTGCATAGACCCGAGGAACTGAGTTTGAATCTACAGAACACACTTAAGAGCTGGACACACAGTGTGTCTATAAATTGTGTCTAGGAAGATGGAAGGTGCAGACAGGAGAATCCCAGAAGCTCACCCATCAACTAGCCTAGAGTTTCATATCTTCTGCAGCAAGTGGGACTCCATGAGTCAATCAGCTTTCCAGTAAACAAGTTGGGGGATAGAGTCTGCTTACTATTTCTTGCTTGGAAGGGAACTAAATGCCTGTGTTACCATACTTTACAATTAGTGAGTCACCACAAGCTAATCTCCATTCTAAAAGCATGGACATATTTTCACTTTTGATGGAAAAGCACCTAAGAATTTGTAGCCCGGTTATATTTTTTAATGCACATAAGTGTATTTTTTTTTAAAATAAGTCTTCCATTGTCACTCCACATGGCTTTGAACTTTAGATCCTCTGTCTTCCTCTTTTTTTCCCTATGTATTTTTTATTTGATATATTTTATTTACATTTCCAGTGTTATCCTCTTTCCTGGTTTCCCATCCACAAATTCCCTATCACCTCCCCCTTTTCCTGCTTCTATGAGGGTGATCCCCAACCCTCTCATCCATCCCCTCATGCTTCCCTGCCCTGACATTCCCCTACAATGGGGTTTCAAGCCTTGGCAGGACCAAGGGCTTCACCTTCCATTGGTGCCCAACAAGGCCATCCTCTGCAACATATGCAGCTGGAGCCATGAGTCTGTCCCCGTGTACTCTTAGATAATGGTTTATTCCCTGAGAACTCTGGTTGGTTGGTATTGTTGTTTTTATGGGGTTTCAAACCCCTTCAATTCTTTCAATCCTTTCTCTAACTCATCCTTTGGGGATCTTGTTCTCAGTTCAGTGGTTGCCTGTGAGCATGTCCCTCTGTATTTGTCATAATCCAGCAAAGCCTCTCAGGATTCAGCTTTATCAGGCTTCTGTCAGAATGTACCTCTTGGCGTCAGCAATATTGTCTGGGTTTGGTAGCTTATATGGGTTGGATCTCCAGGT
This sequence comes from Micromys minutus, assembly GCF_963924665.1. NCBI lineage: Eukaryota > Metazoa > Chordata > Mammalia > Rodentia > Muridae > Micromys > Micromys minutus. The sequence continues at coordinate 52,324,579 of NC_137972.1, read as the reverse complement.
GGGGCAGTTTTGAATGGCCTTTGCTTCAGTCTCTGCCTCAAACTTTGTGGCCATATTTCTTCCTGTGAATATTTTTGTTCTCCTTTCTAAGAAGGACTGAAGCATCTGAACTTTGGTCTTACTTCTTCTTGAGTTTCATGTGGTCTATGAATCTTGGGTAATCTGAGATTTTGGGCTAATATCCACTTATCAGTGAGGGCACACTATGTGTGGGTTTTTTTTTTTTTTTTTTTTTTTTTTTTTTTTTTTTTGTGATTTGGTTATCTTACTCAGGATGATATTTTGTCCCTTAAGATCATCATATATGTGTGGCATTTATAAAATGCTTTCTATGTGCTCAGTACTGTAATTCCTAAGGGAAAATATTCAAATTGTTTTGCAATGGAACAATGCATAATCTGTTTTCACTACAATTAGATGAGAAATGAGAGGTTTATGAAGGATATGTAACTTGTCCAAAACCAACAAGAAGTAACCAAGCTAGAAAGTAAAATCAGATTTGTCAGATTTATAACTTTAAACTGAAGCCACATCACCTTGGTATTCTTTGTAACTTAGCCCTGCCTCCTGCTCTAGTAGGAATAGTAGAATAACTATAAACACTAAATGCTTAAAAAAGGCAGCACCCTGTTTCTGCATGGTTCACTCCATTCAGAGCCGCACAGTCTGCAAACCACAAATCTGCAGAGCTCTATGTCCTACAGAGTCATGAGCCACATGAAAACCCTAGCTTTCTTTGACCCAGGTGATCTGCTTTGCCTGTCCTGGCTGTTTCTGACCCGGGTGGTTTATGACTGTTCCAGTATGCTCTTTTTACTCACTTTCCCTTGGTGGGTTGTTACCATTCCTGGCACACACACATCCCAATTCTGAGGCCTTTTGCATCCTGATACTGCACCCTCTTTTGAACTCAATTAAGTCGTTATATCAAAGGACACAGCAAAATACACTGATCCAATTGGTATGATATAACTTTCCGTCCTACACAAGTCAGATCATCCTGTACAATACCATTCCTTATAAAATATTTATAACAGCCTGTATTTATATAGAGTCATGCAGAAAGGAACATTTATGTTTGCCTCTATGCTGCTTCTTCTACTTCCTCCTTTTTCCTTAATTTTCCCTACCTGTCCTTCCTTTTTATCCAATGATAGGCCTTGCTTTACCATGGACCTGCTTTGTTGCATAATGACATCATCCTACATATCACCCTTTCTATTTCATTAAAAAAAACTTTTTTGCATCAAATATAAGCTGTGCACAACTATTATTCTTAAAAAATCATCTAGACGACCAAGTTTCCTCAAAGTTAATTATCTTGAGTAGGCTATGAGATTAAAATTATCTTCAACTCCATCAGAAATCTGAAAACAACTATGATTACCTGAAATTATAAGAAGCACAAAACATAGCTTCCAAAATGTAGCCAATTTACAGAGACTGGTGATCTCCTGAACAATTCTTCATTCCTCAAAATGTTGGAGCATCAGTATTTAGCCTTTTGGCCCAGGATCATCTGACAGACCTTTGTAATGCAGAATTTTAGAGGGCTGATAATTCTGGCTTGGTGAAGACTATCAGTTGACTATTCAGCATAATGTGGCCCTTTCTGGACAGTATTTGTCTGTAGATGAATTGAGGCAATTCTTGCCTACTGGTTATCTCGCCACAATTGGAGCAGCTCCACTGATGCTCAATTTCTTCTTAGAATTTAAGAAGGAACATACAGGTCTCTAGTCAAATAATTTTTAAAAAAGAAATGTCAATAAAGGTCATATTATGTGGACTTCTGAAGCCTTTGAAAACTATGCATGCAAAGCATTTTTGAACTGGTAGACCTTGACTACTCCCAGCCATTTCTAATTGAATTATCTCAAAACCACTCTTTTAATTTCTCAGAACCATGAGTTTGTTATCTGGTCCTTAACTTGTATTGTTTAATCAACTATAAACAGTGTATAATAGCAATTATAGAACTGGGTCTAAGCCTTGTATTCTTAAATGTATAGGCACAATGCCTATATGAAAGTAACAATATTAATCTCAATTTTAATTCAATAAAAATTATACCAATAAAAACTTTAAAATTGTATCAAATAAATTCTATACCAATGTAAAGATTATAACTTCAACTTTGTATCATTTACAAAGATTTCTACAAATGTAAGATATAACTTTAGATTAGTTACCAAATGAGATTAGAGCTGTACAAATCAATCTAACTAGTTCCTCCTTGTTAAATTATGACCATTTCTAAATTCCTCATATAAAAAACCTTAGAATAACCACTTTCAGACCCCCAAACTCCAGGGAATCAGGATGATGACTTTTCATAGTATCTTCAAGCTGTACATTAGGTGTTGAGATATCTAAAGGGGGGGTGGATGAGAAAGCCAGCCAGGCCTTAAGAAGGAAGGCCACACCCATGATTGCTGTACTCTTTCTGTACCAGATCCCCAGGATCAAGTTCAAGTACCAGGATCAGGATCAAGATGGTGAAACTCACCAAAGCTGTATATTCTATAATGTACAAATCTCAAAACAAAGCTTTAGTATCATTGAGACATCTATAATTAGAATGACATTTTGCTTATTTTTTGTTTTATTCTATTGAATCTATTTCATCAGGCAGTCACCCTCTATAAAATCTGATCTATATAACTCTGGAAGGTGTCCAGAGCCTAATCACCTCTTTTAAAAACACAAAGACAAAATCTTTCTCCCAAAATAGCATGTTCTTTAGTTGACAACCATAAAAGCGTGTATCTTGTATCCTCTTCCAGAGAAATAATATAACCACAAAACTCAACATCACACCCACTTTGAAAATTAAAACAATATAAAAAATGAATAAACTTAAACACTCTCAGAGCCTATTCTTAGGCCTCTAATAATCTGTTGTGTCAGGAAATCAATCCAAAATTTTCGTGGAGCCCACATATAAAGAATAAAAGTTATTCAGCAAACTTTAATATACCATTTTTAAAATTAAGCTTTATTAATACCTGCCTACAGGAAGTAGGCATCTTTTACCTATTATGCTCTCTGCTTGACACATCAGACCTTCACTCATCCATCACTTCTATAATATAATATATATTTGTTATGCAATTGTTATGCCTTGTGCTACAAACTTCTACTTACTAATAATTTCTATAATATACATCTGCTATGCACTCTGCCTGGTGCTACAGACTTTTATTTTTAATAACATTATTAACTTGCAAATATCACCACTTTCTACTTGGAGTCAGTAACTCCAAGCAACTATATATCCAAAGATCCACAAACAGGGGATTCATTGAATGCCATTAAGCTGAGTACCTACTGCACCCTCTTTCCAGAAGTAGAATTATCCAAACTTATGTGTAAGTAGGCTTTAGACATGACATTTGCATGCTTCACATAACTGCTTGAATAACTTTCTCTTTAAGGGACTCATCTTTAGAGGATCTTGACGTTAGAGACAATTATGATTCCAAAAACTGCTTCTAAATCAAACTTATCTTAGATCTAGGGAGAAATGAAAGTTTGAATATTCATTCCTAGAATGTGGAAAATTATCTTTTGGTTTATCACTTTCATTAGTAAAAAAAGAAACTGGTAATGTTTCAGTGAAAGTCAATTTGGATTATTCCTTCATCAAAATAATGTTCAATAAATGCATCCTATGCTTCACGTACCATGTTGACTTATGAAGATGCCCCGGTGAAGAAGTTAGGATTGTCTTATGCTTTGAGTACATTATGGCAAGGGTTAGACATAGAGACACTAGACAGTAACTATACAAACAAGTCATGATGATAGCTGAAGGTTATAAAGAAAATTACTGAGAAAACAAATAAGGCAGACCAGTGTGAAGAGAAGACTGGCTTACATACATGTTGGTTGGAATGTTATATACATGCTGGAGGAAATGTTACATACATGATGGTTGAAATGGACTTTTCTAGATAGTTGAAAAGGGATACGAAATTCAGAAGAAAAAGGGGAGGGAAGACCATATACCTTTTGTCTGACTCATTCTTCAGTCTTGTGCTCTTTTCTTTTGAGTTTAGACACTGTTCCAATGGGAACTCAACTCAAAGATAATGAGAACATAAATGCAAAGAGGATCTAACTGATCTTATTCTAATATTAACTTTGCAAGGCTTTTTATCAACTGACTCCTTTCTTGGATACACAGACACCTTGAGATTGAAAGACTGACTCTACTCCCCAGCAGTAGGCAGATCTGAATCCAGACCCCAGCAGCAGCCTCACAAAGCTATCACTAGAGAGCCTGCCTAGTCCCCTGGGCCCACACCAGGTCCTAAAGAGTCACTTCTCTTGTCTTCTAGAATGACTGTGAAGCTACAACAGTGTAATAGATCTCCAAGACATTGAAAACCATTAAAAGATGCTCTCCCCTAATGTGCATATTGGATCTCACTTGTTATGTCAACGGTACTAATGCTTAAGAAAGCTTTCTGTTAGTGATGGGAGTAAGGAGCCCTGTTCACACTTACATCCCGATGTAATGATTCCAGTGTTGTTGTTCATGGTTCTAAAGAAGGGGGTCTCTCTTATTTGGGATCCTGGTATGTGTGGCAGCTGCAAGAGGTGACACAAGGGACCAAACAGTATTAGGTACCTAATGATTTATTCTTCTGTGAAATGTCTAAACATGCAGTTCTTATGTAAAACAATTCTTTTGGAAATTGCTTCAGGGATGTGTGTGAATAGAATAAACATATGCAAACACTTAGCCCTATTCATATACAGGTTGAAGATTCTTAATCTAAAGATCTACCATTAAAAAGCTTCAACATCTGAAAGGTTTGAATGCTAACAAAATTAGACATGTGGAAGGATGAATAACTGACCTCATATGGGTCAATAAAACTTTGTTCATGTACAAAATTATTAAAATACTGTACAAAATTACCTCTAGAGAATGTGTTTGTGTATACACATACACATATAAACACAAATGATGAACTTTTAGTTGAAACTCATATTCCATACATAAGATATCTCATTATAAGTAGTCCCAAAAAAGTCTGTTTGTAGGCCTTTGGATAAATATAGTCTTAAACTATATAAATTTCACATGTAGGTCCTAAGGCAACAGCTACTAGCCTAATTCACATGTATTCAGTGAATGTACTTCTTGTATTCAGCTCTTACCATAACTCCAAGAAAGCAAATATCTGACCTACAAATCTGGAACTACCTCTCTTCCACTCCAGGTTTGGGGCTTGCTTACTTACTATATGTGCACAGTATGGGATGCTTAGGTGCTGCCTGAGAGCTTCCTCTGACTTATTTATCAGCCCAGTCATGAATGTGTCATTCTTCACACTAATCTACATAGATTTTTAGTAGAAGGAAATCAACCAAAAGTTTCTAGACAAACATAATTTTTGTAGGTTTCTTGTTCATCAAAAAATGTTTTTGATTATTTTGTAAAAGAAAGCTGCCATATGAATCAATCAAACCATCCTAACACCAATAACCCCAAGCTAATAATGATATTAAAAATTGTCTCAAAGGAAGAACTCACTAAATTAGTGCTTTTGGAGGAAAAGACAACTGGGATTTAATGAAACAGCTTAATTAAAATATGAGTTAAAAAGGGAAAGTCATTGTCTTTTTTTATAGTTGATGCATCGATTAATCAACTCCAACATGGGAACGATATAATGACATCAACTGGGCAAAAAAAGAATCACATAGTGGAGCCATTGGCTCAATTCTGGAAAATAGACAAGGCCATTAATTATCCCTTTACATGTGGGTCAAGGTATTACTGTATTTTGGAAAATAACTGTTACTATGAACTGGTGAACACTCCTTGGAAATCTCTTGATGTCATATATTTGGGGCTAAGTCTTTATAAACCACACAGAGATAATGAACACTTTACTGCTTACTGCTACTGAATTGTTGAGATTAGAAGGCATGAAGTCATATTAGATAGTTGCTATAGTTTAAATGTGTAAGAAAACTTGTCCTTAGTGTGTCAGTACTGAGGTAATGAAATCTTTAATACAAGACACAGTGTGAGGTGGATTACTAGGGGCTCTACCCTTGGGAAGACTGAATGCTAATTTTGAAGAGTTAGTTCTCAACAGTGGGTTGTTAAAAAGCAGTTGCATGTCTGGTCTTTTCTGCTCCTCAGCCATATTGTGGTTTCCAAGTGAACTCTCTTTAGAAGTTAAATATGTGGGGCTACCTAATCTCGAATTGTCAACTCACAAAACTGTGAGCAAATTAAATCTCCTTCCTTGTGAAATTGCCAGGATCATATATTTGTTGATGCAGCATGAATAGCCCAACGCAGGAGTCAAAAGCATGAGCAGTGCCTAAAGAAAGGTCAGTGAGTGTGGCTACTGCTATTCAAGCCGATCAGATTTGTGTAGACACATTTATGTCTCACCTCAAATGTGTACTTCAAAATATGGAAACTAAAATGATTATAATTTGATATGCAGTATTTACTTATTTTAGGTTTAGTAAAGCACTTAATGCTATGTCTAAAAATGTTTCTAGATCAACCAAAATAACATCTGCCTTAACAAACTGTAAATAATCTTGTAGAAAGAGAAAGTACCTTAGAAATCCAAATTATTGGATATCTATGCCTTATTGCAAATTCCTTACTCATTTTTACATACAAGGCACAGGTTACACTGTATATGCAGATGTTTATGCGGAGTATTAAAATCTCACTGGGGTGAGGCAAGTAGGGAAGAATGACTCCGCAAGTTCCTTGGGAATTGATAACAGCTGATGTAGGACCAAATGATGAGAGAATGTTCAGTCAAGGGAGGGGCAAGGACTGTCACTCAGCCTGGGATGGGAGGAAGCATGGAAGCTGGTAACTGATAATGAATCTTTTCAACACATGCAGGGCTGGAGTTTTACCTTAGTCTAATGCTAGTTTTTACTTTCTTCTTTCTGGAGTCTTCTCACAAGTATTTGGATCATAGAAGGCTCCTTTCTGGTTTTGCATATTTATTTTTAAGTCTATTTTTTAAAGAGTTCTAGAAGATTTGGAGCTTCTGCGGGAGGCTAAAGCTCATGTTAAGTTGACCATTTGGAAGTAAAAAGTGTTCATGTAGACACAGGTCTTCCTTCCTACTCCTTTTGAAAACAAGGTTCAGCCTGAGAAGAAGACAAAGAACTAGAAAATCATTGGGAGGTCTGCAGCAGGTAGAGCTAAACTTTGTGAGGGGCTGGTTGTGATGCTTATTCTGGTGGTTTGAATGAAAATGCCTCTTGGGAGGGGCACTACTAGGACATCTCCCTGTTGGAGGAAGTGTAGCCTTTTTGGAGGAAATGAATCACTGATAATAGGCTTTGAGCTTTCAGATGCTCAAGCCAGGCCCAGTCTCTCTCTCTCTCTCTCTCTCTCTCTCTCTCTCTCTCTCTCTCTCTCTCTCTCTCTCTCTCTCTCTCTCTTTCTCTCTCTCTCTCTCTCTCTCTCTCTGTTTCTCTATCACTGTGTCTGTCTGTCTCTTTCTCTTTGTCTGTCTCTCTGTTTCTCTGTCTCTCTCTGTGTCTCTCTCTGTGTCTGTCTCTGTCTGTCTCTGTCTCTCTCTCTGTCTCTCTGTCTGTCTCTCTGTCTCTGTCTCTCTCTCTCTCTCTCTTCCTATTACTATCAATTCAGATGTAGAACTCTTGGCTCTAGCATCATGTCTACCTGCATGTTACCACGATGATAATGAACTAAAGCTCTCAACTTGTAAGCCAGCCCTGATGAAGTGTTTTCCCTTATAAGAGTTGCCCATGGTCATGGTATCTCTTCACAGCAATAAAACCCAACATAAGGCATTTACAGTCTGTTGTGACTTTGATTTTGCATGTATGTATGTATGTATTTAATTATTTTAGAGTTTGCTTCTCCTTTAGCTAGCTTCTAACTCAGTACATAGCTGAGAAAGACTCCCGACAGTCATGTCTTCAGAATGTTGGGACTCCAGGCATGTGCCATCAACCTAACTTACTCATTACTGAGAACTGAACTCAGGGTTTTGTGGATTCTGGGTTAGCACTCTACCAACTGAGCTACAGCCCCAGCCCTCACTTTCTCATTTTCAACACAAAGGGTTGAAACGAATACTCTAGGCTGATTCCATTCTAAATAATATGGCATACCATCTCTAACCTACCAATCACATCTTCATCAAGTACATCGCACACACCTGCTAGAATTGCATAGTTTTATCAAGGCTTTGAATCTCCTGATGTATTTCTAATCTCGACTAGATTGGTAAGAGTTAAGCTATTGAGCTGTGATTAGCACCTTTAGGTGAGCTGTACCATCAGATTATCAGGTAAGAAGCTCCAACCCCTAGGGCTCCTAGAGGATTGGCAATAGGAGTGAGAAATGAAGCCCTGTGTGTTCTTCAGGACTAGAAACTATACTCATACTTAGTCCAAAGCAAAATTTTACATGAAGTCAGTCCATTATGTGGAACCACATGAAAGTCCAATTTTTATAAGGCAAAAATGGTTGACTGGTGGTAACATTGTAGGATTGATACTAACGTTTGGCCAGCATGTCAGTCGCCTTTAATGGAAAGGCAGTAGTATCTTTATCTATTAATTATATGTATTAAATGATTGGCATTAATGATTTTTTTCACCATCTCTTTTCCAATTTGAAGAATAAACAAATTTTAAATTATAAACAAAACTATGCACATTTACTCCGTATGACATCCTCAAAAATACAACAGTATTTTGTTGTTAGTGTTTTTCAAAGGAAAGTTAGAGCACTGTCGATGTGGCTAACACAGTTTTCAAGACACTGCTTCACCTTACCTGTGTAATTTCCCTGTAGAGTTTACAACAATCCCTGCCGGAACTGGCCTACAAAGAGCTAAATATTCATCTTAATGATCAAAAAGAGGCTCAGGGGCAGCAGCGGGAGGAGTAGGGCTCCATCCCTCTTCCATATCCACTGCAGTGCTAGATCTGGGCTAGAATTCCAAGGAAAACTACAAACCAATTCCTACAGTTAGAGGGGGGGGGGAGGGAGGGAGGGAGGGAGAGGGAGGGGTGGGGAGGAGGAGGATTAGAAGTGGATGGAAGAGAAAGGAGAAGATAAAGAGCACTTAACAGATTGAGAAGTAAAGAGCAGAGCAAGCCAAGGGAGGGGACCAGAGAGAAGTCACAGGAGAGTAAGGGGAAGAAAAGGCTAATCTTCCAGGAAGGAGTCACACACAGGTCACTTGAAAAGGAGGAGAGTGGATGCTTCATGCTTTTAAATTATGGCTTATTCTTTATATCCCTCCAAAAGAACTTAGAGTGACTAAGAAACAAAGGGGCAGGAACATTCCAGAACTGCTTTCAGAGAGAAAATGTTTAATTTCTACTTTTCATTCTGTTCCCAATGGCATATAACGACTCAAATAAACTTAAATTTGAAAACAAAATGGAAGGAGAAAAGGAGGGAAGAAAATGAGAGAGGGAGAGAAGCCAGCTAGCCATGTTTTTCTCCCTCACAGCCTCTCTGGTCATTTTGGGGAGTCATGCATTTGTTAATTCTAATTTTTCTGGAAAGGAACACAAACAGGACATGTCCTGGAAATGTTGTTTGACATATGGATTAGGCAATGTTGACAAATAGAGCGGTCTGTCAGATACCTCCTCAAAACCCTGACACCTGGGGCTCCAAACTCATCCCCTGCCCTGCCCTTGCCCTGCCCCCACCCTGTATCTGTGTCTCATCTCCTGGCATCTGTAGACCTGTCACACTTTTTAGTGAAAGGACAACAGAAAAAGAGGACTCCCGTGTCATTTCTCCGGCCACTTCTTTCTTTACATGCTATTGCAGTAGACAATTCCCAGGACAACCAGCTACAGTAATGATTTCAGTAAACAAACACAATAAACAAGTAAACAATCCCTCTTCAGATCCTGTTCTCAGGCCCTTTCTCCTAGAACCACTTTCTTCCCTCCAGAAGCAATGTTGAGGGGCAAAGATAAGGATATTATCTGCACACATGCCAGATCACTGGCAGTGTGTGTTTTCAAACGGCCAAAAGAAATGGGAAAAGGAAGTGTGATGAATTTAGTTTCCTCAGAATTGGATTCAACTGGATGTCAGGCTTCAGCGAGGGGCTTGACAGAGATGCGTTCTCCCTGGCATCTGCAGAGCCGAGAGACAGCTGTGAAAAGCATCGTCCAGCCAAAACGTGATTTCAAAAAGGTCATTTTATCACATGATTTATTTATATTGTTTCTCCATGGTACAGAGTGTTCTGATTCATATGCAGAACACAGAGAGGGAGGATTAAAACAAAACAAAGCAAAACAAAAAGAAAAAAAGAAGAAGAAGAAAAAGAAGAAGCAGAACCAAAGGTCCAGGACTCAAGAGCCCTGCATTTTGAAGGCCTTTTGAAGCCTCCACCAAAGCAGGTTTTGCTCCATCAATCAAATTAAAGAAGGAGGCCATATCATGATAAGATTGACCATTTTCCGTATTCTCGGAGGTGTCATCAGTAAGAAACATGATTAGAGGTGGGCCTTGCTGTTAGCCAGCAAGAACAATTCAGATAGTCTTTTCATTCAGAAGAGAACACCAAGGGCCAACTTAGCCAAATGCTTTATTTAATGCTTTATCTTCTTGGAGTGGTGTGTACCAACTTGAAGGGTATGAATTTTCTCTCCCAATGAGCCCTGGTGGATTCCTTCTAAGTAGACCTGGAGGGTTCACTGTGGGAGCTTGGGTGTCTTTTTAAGTGGGAAAGGATGGCAGGGTTTGTTTATATTCTCTTGGCTCTATTGTTGCTTCCTGAACACAGGACTGGGGCTTTTAGTACCATGTTTATAATGTTGACAGGTAGAATTTGTGGGATAAATGTTTCTTTGACCATCTATATTATTCAACCTCTCGCTGATATGAAGTCCAAGCTAAATGTTCCGAGGTTGTTTTGTGTTTGTCTTCCTGCTAAGTCTCTATCCCAGGTCATTTTCTCTTAGCTGGCCTTAGAGATGGAAATTAGATGTTTGAGAATGTCTTCTGAGTATTACCAATACTCAAAGAAAAGAAGAGTCAAATTGAGAAAGTAAAGAATATAACATTGCATGTTACATGCTCATTCAGTCTAAACCAGTGCTAAGCATCTTTTTCATTCAGTCATCATCAGCATCAGCAGCAGCATCTTGCCTTAACAACCATTTCAGCATCACCTTGCTAATTGCAAGTTATAAGAAAATGCAGATTCTCTCACAATGTCTCCGGAAGTGGCTCACTAGGAAAGGCATGAAGCACAGCTCATATTCTGAGATAATATCTATGGATATGTTTGACTGATTTGTCTTTTGGTTTCTAAAATCTAACATTTCCACAAAAATTTGACATGAGACTGACATAAGATGAAAAGTTCCTGGCTACGCAGCTGTGCCTTTCAGTCAGTTTCTGGAGACTCGACCACTTCTCCACAGTTTCCCTTAATAAAGCATTGTTTAAACTAAGACAGTCTTTCTCCAGAAGTGGGAAAAATTCATAGTCAAGTATCAATACCATGTGAAACAGTTCTACAACATGCTGAGCTTTATGCCTCTCCAGAATGTGTTGTTCCTGACAGTGGTGGGTTTGGAAGGACATGTCTCTGACTGTAGGCATGACATCAGCCTTTCTAGAACAATGGTGGAATTTGAGGCTGAAGAGTAATCTCAGTTAAGACCATTTTGCTTTTCTTCACTCTGACTCAGAAAAGAGAACCTTAAGTTGTGAGACACGTCTCATTCAGAATGAGGAAGACCATCTGAATCATTAGAATAGAAATAAGAATGACCAGAAAAGTAGGAAAAATCACCTGAAACTTAGAAAAAAGCAGAGAATACGGTGAGGCTCTTCAAATTCATGTCAAGTTTTCTCACCTAGTCCCTAAACACATATAAAGCAAACAGTGGAATTGTCTCTTACTGGGAGTCCTGTGTGTCTGCATACCTTGGAAAATAAACGAGAGTTCAAAACACAGGGCAGAACCAGAGAGCTGGGGGCTGGGAGCTGTCTATTTCATTAGCCAGACCAGCTTTAATTGAGATGCTTACTGTCCATTTAACTAAGTCACGTTGGATCAAGTCCAAAGCCAATGTCTTCCTTTTATGGATAGTGAGGCTACTCAGCTACGGTCTGAGCATTCTTTGTCAATTAATTAGAGTACTATTAACACAACATTCCACCAACTAATGGATACATAAAATAGTAACAGGCTGCATATGTCCATCATTTTAAAGTCTAGAAGTAAATTCTCACTAGTCTCAACTCCTTAACCTTAATGACAGATTGCTATCATCTTCATTTTTACCAACAACTTCTTTACTCTCTAAAACTCAAAGCTTAGATTGGAACTCAAGACTTTGTTGAGCTGGACAATGGGATTAACCAAACCTAGTGTTTAGTCTGAGGGTCGTTCTTGTACCTACTAGATAAGTGGTCTTGGGTGACGCATTTACATTTTTTTTTCAGGGGAACACAGACTAACTCTGTGTGATAAGCATTAAAAAATGCTTTCCTTGACAGTTCTAACACATTGGCTGGGTCACAGTAATTACTCAATGAACTGTTTATTATAACCCAGGAACCATGTTCCTGAGTTCCTGAGTAAGAACAGTTAATGCATTGTTTAGTTCCTTTGCCTTGGTTGTTGGGAATGATAGCCATTCTGATTTTATGGTATAGTTAACACATATCTCCAGAAGTCTTCCACTTAAAGTGGGTGGGGCTTAAAAATATTGAAGAGAAAAATAGTCAAGGCTGTTTGAAAACAGTCAGAATTCCTGCTTTAACCTTCTTTCGTCTCTGTGACTTCCACCAAAGTTTACTTAACCTTCCAGGAAGGTCTTCAACTTATTAGAGAAAGAGAGGGATTAAAGAAACCAGGCTCATAGGCTTCCAGGCCTGGAAAATGGAATCCAAACGTCAAATCCGTAGGCTTTAGGTCTTATTCAGAGACAGCAAACCTGGGGCAGAGCAGCAAGCAGGAAAACGTCGCGGCAAGCCAAGGCAGACAGAATCATTGGGATCCTATGCTGAAGATGCATTGAAAAGAGACATGGACAGCTCTGTGCAGTGAAGGGTGAGGAGGCTGGAAAGCCAGCACGGAGGAGCCCTGCGTTCAATAAGGGCAAAGCCCCTGTAAGATCTGGGAACACAGACCCGGCACACGTTCCGAAAACACAGTTACCTGGTCTAGTCTAAGTGAGGATGCTAGCTCCCTTAAGGGGTGTTCTCTCCTTCCACAACCCCACTCCCCACTTCTCTTTTTGAAACAACCCTGCTGCATAAATAGTGCTGTCCCACCCACAACCCCTTTACCACAAAGAATATACATTTTTCTTTTTTTCCTTCCCTCTCTTTCTTATTGAAAGAGCTTATTCTCCGTATGAAGAGCCTTTCTGGGGGAACTTCTCTGGTAAACAATTAAGTTCAGTGACCTCCCTATCCTGGGATCCACTTAGCTGAAACCACCCCAAGCATGAATAGCACTGAAAGTTCAGCCTTGGAGAACAGTTCATCTCCTGATGTCCTTGGTGGAGGAGTGGGATGAGAACCTTTCCAAGGGCTTTATTGTGACACTTACTCCTCAACTCCTTGGGACAGCATGTCAGTTCTCTCTGTCCCCAGCTGGGCCTGCATTCACCCTGACTTTGGTGATGCCCCAGGACATCCTCTTTCCCCAGAGAGGTCTCAGTGTGATCTGAAAGCTGGAAGTGTGCCCCAATACGCAGCTATCTGTAAACAGACCAGCCTCTTCCCACTTTTTTTTTTTTTTAATCAAAGAATTGACAGAAAGAAATATAGGAGGAAAAATTAAACTTTATTTTTAAAAAAGCTCCTGACCACCCCTGTTTGTCTGACTATAGCAACTTGGGGAGGAAAGGCTTGTTCGGCTTACAGCTTAGAGGCTATCTGAGGAAGCCATGGAAGGAACCTGGAGGTAGGAATTGAAGCAGAGACCATGGACAAATGTTGCTTTCTGACTTGCTTTCCTTGGCTCAATCTTCTGCAACCCAGGCCTATTTGCCAACAGGTACCAAGGGCCAACGCTGAGCTGGGTCTCCCCTACATCAATTAGCAATCAAGAAAATGCCCACAGGTCAGTCCTTTGGAGGTAGTGCCTCCTCTAGGTTCCCTCTTCCCAGATGTGTTTAGGTTTGTGTCAAGTTGACAAAACTAATTATGACAATCCCCGAGCTAGGAAATAAAGCAAACATATTACCCTGAGCCCTTTCAAAGTCACACTAACTGCTCTAGCTAGTTCACATAAGGGTCATCTGATGTTCAGTCGAAGATTTGACTATACAATAAAGTGGTCACTAGTCCCATATGGCTCTTCAAAATTAAACACTAATCAAACAAAATTAACTGAAATTAAAACGTTAGTTCCCGGGTTACTCGCACACAACGTCAGGGACTGTATGGAGCTAGCCAGTGGCTATTGTAACAGCCACATGAGACTGAGTATTTCCTTCATTGCATAAAATTTGTCCAGACAGTTTCTCTAAGGGGAAGTAAAGTTGCCCTAAATTTGACTGTTAATCAGAGCCCAGACTCCATAAGTTGGATGGTTGCCTGATCTTAGCCTTGAAAATAATTTCTATTCAGGAAAAGGACAGGTCTATAGGATGCAGTTAATTGTTCTGAAATCAATCAATTTTGGATCAGAATTTACAATCTTGTTCTGAAATTTTAAAAAAGTTTATTTACTTTAATAATTACATACATATGTGTACACACACACATACACACACACACATACACACACACACATACACACACACACACATACACACACACACACACACACACACCTCTTCTGTCCCAACAAGTACCCCCTTGTTGATTTGTCAATAAGCTGTTGGGTTTAATTAGGGTTGTATAGAGTATATGGGTATAGAGTTATATTTGCTAGGGAATGGACAACTTACCAGTAGATACTTCACTGAAGAAAAATGGTTCTCCTTCCTGCCAAAGCTATCAACAGCTCATCAGCTGGGATGGGGCTGCATGAGCTCCTCCCTTACCATGAGTAGCATTTTAATGAATTAAATGTGTATAATCCATGTGTTGGATTTACTTTAAACTGTGTTGGTCATCCTCCCGTGTGCCTTGCTATGGAGTTCAATATTAGATGTGAGTTTATTATATATTGGAGGGGATTATGTTTCTCACACTTTACAAATATATACTCTGACAAAGAAATTAAATAGTTATACTCAGTAGGGATTTGATTTAAACAGCATTAACACTAAATACTGGGCAAAACACTCAGCTTTCCTAACAAGTCAGCATTAGCAATAGATCTTGAAGACTGGACCAGAGTCTATGAAGCTATATCCAGGACAATGCAAGGAGTTAGAATGATGCAGAAAATAACAATGGGAGTGAAGGAAACTCTTCTCTTTTGCATATTTGCAGCTTGATGTTTTAGGTCATAAAGAACTACACAACTAAAACTAAAGCCAAAGCTACATTTACAGACAGGCAATTTTATGCTACTGCTATGAGGGCTTTGCTAGCATACAGGTGGAGGTTAAAGTCAATACCACATACAAGCTGTGTGATCCTAGGCCATCCACCTAATACCTTTGACATCAGTGTTCCCATCTAAGTAATGATAATGAGAACAATTAGGTGTAGGGATGTTACAATGATGAAATTAGATCATGCCAGTGAATGCTGTGTCACTTCTTTCATTAGAGGCCACCAAGACCATGGGAAAAGGTAATATTTATTGCCTCCAATCTGATTTTGCAAGCCTACATTGGGGGTGGGGTTGTCTCAAAACATTTTATAGGAGACAGCACCAATCTGAGCACATACTTGCTTGTACCAAACCAAATAACCAAAGGCCACTAGATGGAAGATAATTTTGTAATTATATTTATGTACAGAAAACTTAGTGTACATTTAACCCAGTTTAATGGTGAGTTCATTCACCTTTGCCTTTTCCAGCTTGGCTATGAGAGCCACAGACTTAGGACCTAGAATGTTGCCTCCCCAGTGGCGGTGGATCTCGTCATATCTGTCATTATAATTGGTCCTAATAGCCTCCACCAAATTAGCCAGGGCACCATTGTTTTCTGAGTTAACCTGTGTGAAGTCAGCAGTGGTGCATGTCTTCCTATGTACCAGGCGCCCCAGCCTGGCCTTTCCCTTGATGATGCAGTAGGGCGCCCCCATCTTTCCACACAGGGCAGGCAGGAGAACCACTAGCTCAATGGGGTCTACATCATGGGCAATCACCAGCAGCTGAGTCTTCTTGTTCTCCACCAAGGTGGTGACTGTATTGACTCCTGCTCGGAGGACAGGTGGTCTTTTAGTTGGGACATCCCCTTTGCCAGCAGCTTTCTTCTCAGCACGGGCCAGTAGCCTTTGCTTCTTCTCTTGCTTTGTCTCTGGCCTGTACTTGTGGGGAAGCTTAAGCAGCTGAGTAGCTGTTTGCCTGTTCAGGGCCTGGGTGAACTGCTTAATGGCAGGAGGTACTTTGAGCCACTTGTAGAGGATGGCTCTTTGCCACTGCAGCCTGATGTCGAGTGGCCATTTGATGAAGCGTGTTAGATCTCTTTTGGCTGAATATCCTGCCCAATGCCAAAGTTCTTGGGCCTTTTCTTAAACAAAGGATTGACCACCTTTTTGGCTTTCTGCTTCTTGATGACAGCCGGGGGCCGGGGCCACCTTCTTCCCTTGGCCTTCTTTCCTTTGGGCATCTTGCTGGATTGGGCTCAGATGGAGGAGAGAGAAGAGCCTACACTTTTTTTCATGTTGGATTTAACTTATTTTGATTTGGACACACTTTCCTTTTAAATCTTACAGAGAAGTGCCACCTTTATCCTGACTTTGCTTGTTCTTGATAAGTTCAGTGTGTCATCAGAAAATGTTCATTGTCTGTGACAGATGTCACACCACGAGTTCAGGGACCCTGAAAACTAACAGAACATAAAAAGCTTTTCAGACTTGTTTGGCACAGGACAGAAGTAGACCAGATAAGATCCATATAACACAGGAAGCACATGCAAACCACTGCCCCAGCACCAGGACTACAAACATGCTCCAACCAGTATGCCCCCCCAAACACAAAACTTGCTTTGTAAAGGTCAAAGAAAAAGACAAGCTTCAAGAGAAAATGCAAGACTTTGGGTGCAGGTGTAAGGAGGAATTTTTTTTTTCTCCCTAGCTCTATCGCCCCCACATAATCAAAAGTGTCAAAGCCTGAAGCAGCCTGGAGTGTGTTCTTAGGAGCCTGAAACTCTCTTCCACTAGCCCCCAGGAACACTGGGTGCCAAGAACCAACTTCTATCTGTTGAGCAGCACATAGCAGGAGGTTATATGAAGAGATTGTGCTCATATATATATTCTAAAATATATATTACATATATTTTATGTCTTTGGATCCTAAACAAAAAAAAAAAAAAAAAAAAAAAAAAAAGGAGAGGAGAAGATAGCATGACCCTTTTGAAACAAGTGTAAACTCAGTAGTCTAATGAAAGCCAAGAGGATACAGGCACTCAAATAATTCTAGTTGTATTTCTCCACACTGGGGGAACTTTATGATAAGCTGCTCTTCTGGCAAACCATATCTTCCATGTAAGTCTGGGTAGTCATATTAGTCTATCAAAGGACACTGTCTTACCTCGAATTACCCTTAATGAATAAACTTCTAACCATGCCCAGGAGTACCAAATTTTTTCAATGGTTATTTTTGATCAAATGGCCATTCTTGGCATTAATCACACACATATGGAACTCAAGGACTGATCTCCAGAATGAAGAAGGCACTAGGTGTGTAGTCAAACACATAGTTTCCAAGTGAATTGATATGCATGTAGAATCTTGGACCCAAATGTCAAAAGTAGTATTAAGCACCGGATCCCAAAGGTGCACAAAAACTGAATCTATCCCCAATGAAAAAGTAAACAGACTAAAATCATACTTCTTTGAAGAGGCTGTTTACCCATAAAAAGTAAAAGACTATATTTACAACATCATAAATACATCCTAAAAGTAACATGCTATGTGAAAGAAGTTAGTTGTGAAGGTTTGTATAACCCTACTTACATGATATTCTAATATAGGCAAATCCATACAGACCAGAAGTTAGTAGTTTCCAGGGGCTAAGAGGGGATGCCTCTAGAGGTAATGGGCTTTCATTTGGGAGTGATGACAGCAATTTGGAATTTCACAGTGGCAGTGCCTGCTCATTTTCAAACACCCTAAAATCCATAGAATTTGTAACAAAAAGAGCTGAAGTTTATGGCATGTTATATCTCTGTAAAAGGAAAACTCATCATTACTTCAGTAATAATATATTTGCAAGGCTAAATGGTACTTGGCTGTCACTGCAACTAGAAACAACAGGAGTTAATGACAAATTCATAGCTACTAGTAAACAGTTAAAAGTGTCCACATTTACCCAGTAACATTAGTAGAAACTATTTTATAAAGATAGAGTAATAAGCAAGGTGAATAGACCCATATGAAATTATCATACAGGAGCCCACAGTTTTGGATTGTTAATATACACTATTAAAAGTACCTACAAAAACAACATTTAATATTTCCATTTAAGAATTTTTTCCTTTGGGGATTCCCAAGATTTGGCTCTAAGTACTCTGTCAGTGGTCCCTGCCTCACAGTTTATGACTTTAGTGCACTTTTCCTGTCTTCTGCTCTGAGAGTGTACCTTACAAGGCCTGGCATGGGATATCAGAAAACCCAGGGAAAGGTAAGTGTATGGGGATTCTGATGGATCCACCCACTCCAGAGTCATCACGAGGAGACCGTTCTTACTGCTCTTAAGGCTTTCTCCGGAAAAACCAGCAGTTAATCAACTATATTAAAAGTTGTTCATTAAGGGAGGTACGGGAGTGGTTAGGAAACAGGAGCATTAGGAAGATGCCCAGAGACTGACAAGCTCAGTGTTCCTGAGGATCCCTTGGCTGAAGATACAGGGAAGGGTATATTAGTAAAGAAGCACAAGATTTGTGGGAACAGAAAAGCCTGCAATACATCCCTTTCCGTATGGTTTTCTGGCTAATGTCTGGCTCTAGTAAACCCTACTTGAAGTTAGCTAATCCCAGAGCATCAAGAATGCATTTTACAAGGGTGGTTCCCCGAGGGCAGAGAGGGGTTTCCAGAGAAAGAAGGGTAAGAAAGAATCGAATTTTTAAAATATAAAATCATAAATACAGAGACTGCTGTTGCCCCTTTGCTGCTGATGGTTGAAATCCTCAGAGCCTTCTGTCCTAGATTCAGTGATCTCTTTCTCCTCAATAGCAACTGCTGCCATTAGGACTCCAGCCTAAACAAGTCAGAAGACATGCAGACAACTTGTGCTACTTCATTTTCAAAGAAGCAACTCTTTGAACAGCGTTAAAATCTGTTTTTCATAGAAGGCAAATTAGTGCATTTCAAATGTGCTCTGTGAATATCAACAGACCACCCAAATGTTTACTTATTTTAAGCTGTCCTCCTAGTGGGTTTTAGGGGTGGGAACTGGGGGGGGAGATCTAGTGGTTTTGGGAAAAAAGAAGGGTGTTTTCGTGCATATAAATTGTCGACATAAGGCCCAACTCCAAATTAAAATATTAATGACTCATTTAGTAAAGAAGAAAAATGTAGCTACCATAAAAAACCCCAGGGAAACATTCATTTCCACAAACTTACAACTAAGGGCCAATTGAATGCCCAGAGCACCGCTTACTCAACTGTTTTCCCTGCACACTGCAGAACACTGTGGGAAGGAAGTAACTACTCTATTGTTGAACTGTATCTCATGGCTCACAGGTCAGCCCACATGAGGGTGACTGGAGCAGAAATTCAGATACATAATTCTAGAACAGAACAGAAAACATCCTCTAGCTCTTTAATGCAGTGCAAACACGGGAACTAGTCTGGGATTGAAGGTCTGTGGAGCAGGAGCCCCTGAGGTGGTATCTAACTGTGGCTCAGTTTCTGGGGCCTCCTTTTTCAATCCCCAGTGACTTTCTGGAAAAAGAACAATCATTGTCCAAAGTCAACTCACAGTGGTCTACCAAGAGTAAAGTCTATTCCTTTGCCAACTGGAATGTTTTGGATTGTAAAGAGCAGAGAGAAACACATATCCTGGGGACCCAGGGGATGAGTGTCCAAAGAACATGTTTTTCTTTGCTAGAAAGCCACCACCTGGTCCATGTGATACAAGCCACACCAGGGATCTGAACTGCCACATTTATAAGACAGCCCTCACACTTCCCCAGACTCCATGTATTTAGAGAAGGGGCCTTAAAGCATTGTAGTTTTGGTTTGGATAAATTGGAGGTTTTCTGTGTAGCTGTTTTGAGAGGGCATGGCTCTGCTAAGACATTGAGTAGTCACAAGAATCCTTGGAAAGACTTCTTCACTAAAGCTGAGCAGGCCAGTTCTCTGCCTGGTTCCCAAGCTCTGAGACACAGCAACAGGTTCATGAGGTTAGCCTCTAAGCTCCTTTGTTCTCTAAGACTTAACTATTAAGTATAACTGTCTTTGAGAAAAGACTATCTTAGAATTCTTGAGACCTTTAGCAGTTTACAAGACAGTAGACTTTGCAAGGACATTTCTATAGCTTGAAAAGAGCATATCGTCAACTTGTTCAGACACTGCATGAGTCAGTACAGTGGTTCTACACCAAAAAAAAAAAAAAAAAAAAAAAAAAAAAAAAAAAAAACCAAAAACAAAAACAAAAAAACCTAATACAGCTACCATATGACCCTACTCTTTTGTTCAAGGCCGTATACACAACAAAATCTAATAAAGCATCACAAGGATGCTTGGAGAGAAATGTTAAGGGCAGCCATAGTCATACCAGCCAAGATATAGAACCAGTCTAGATGCCTATTAGCATATGAGCAGATTTTTAAAAATGTGATGCACACACAGGTAGAAAAAGGACTTGGGGAGTTATGGGAGAGAGAATACTGACAACAGGAAGGAAAACAATATTATATGATCTCTCATATGCAGAATCCTGAGTTACAATAAATGTTTTCATATGTGTGTATATGTGACATGAAAGCAATGGGGGTACTATTTGAGAGGAGGAAAGGGACTAGGCAGAAGGAAGGTAGAGGGGACTCTGCTGGAGACAAACCAGAGCAATGTGTACTGACACACCCGCAAGGGATGACATCAAGAAACTTACTACTTCATGCACTTACTAAAAATAGTTTTAAAAACTTAAAAACACATCATTGGAACAGAGCCAACATATATAGCAGACGTGCAACTTGGTCTTCATGTGGGTCCTGAACAACTGGAATAGGAGCTGTCCCAAAAGCTGTTATCTGTGCATAGGATGTATTCTTCTAGCTGGGCTGTGCCTGGGGGTGGTACCCAAGAGGGTCCTTCACCCTCTTATAGAAGAAGAGGAGGGAAAACAGGGGACAGATTGTAAAAGGAGATGACTGGGAGAAAAGGCAGTGAGAGGAAAGTAAAGTGAATAGAAAGAAAAGAAAGAAAGAAAGAAAGAAAGAAGGGGAAGGAAAGGAAGGAAGAAAGAAAGTGACAAAACTATTCAAACATATTTGATTTTCTTAAGGATTATCAGTGCAGCCTAAAGCTTCTTTCAGAAGAGGCTTAAATTCCTGCAAACCCAGCTAAGCTGTGAGGCTTTTGGCAAGTGCTATCAGTTTCCTCATCCTCAGTTCTAACATCAGGTCAAATGAGACTTACTATTTCATTAGCTTTGCTGAGTTTTATCTAAAGTAATTACAACACACACACACACACACACACACACATTTATATTTACAAGCATGGTGTTTAAGATGTAGTAGGTGTTCAGTAAGTGGACAATGAGGATGATAAGGACAGCTCTAACTTCTTGCAGACAGATAAACAAGAAAGTCCATCTGAATTGTGCAAAGGGGGGAAAGATAAGGAAGGGGCAGATGGTAGAACAGTTCAATGACAGCTGGTTCTTTATTTCCCAACTTGTTTCCCATACTGGGAAGAAAAAGGCTGGATGAAGAGAGCTTCAGCCTTTTGGGTAGAGCTGGTTGAGGAGGGAGGAAGTGAGAGATGCATGGGAAATCAAACAGATGCAGCTGTCTGGTTCCTCAGGTCTGTCTCTGAGAGGATATTGACTCAGTACTAAGAAAAGCATTTTGTTTGGCAGATTCTGACTTTGAATTTTCATGCATCGGAATGCTCACGCTGACTTTGTCCAGCTAACTGCTTTGTAATGAATAACACAGCCCTATAGACAGTACTGGTTAGGGCTTCTCACAGTACTAACACTTAACCTGAGCAGGGCTTGTTTCATGATGTGCTACATCACATAATGTAATGATGAGATGAGACAGGAGGAATGGAAGAGTGTTTGAGAGAAGACAAAAAAGTAGTGGACAGGGGGGTGGGGGTGAATAGGTGTGAGTTTTTATACAATGACATACAATGACATTCCTTATTTGGAGCCAATAGTTTGCAGAGAAAGAAATGTGATGTTTGTGTTGTTATTGTTGTTCTTTTACATCATTAAATTCATCTCAGAGGAACAATGCCTTTTTAGATTAATCACATGGCCTGGTTTTCTGTAGTGGTTCCATTCCCTAAGTCATGACTGTTGATCAAAGGCTACCCCGAGGACAAGGAGAGAGGAGGAATAGGTGTAGAATTGTGGTTTCCAGAAGCTATGAGAAACCACGATCTTTCAAGCTCAGAGAAGATAGTGTTACCTGGGCTCCAACTCAGCACTCTGTGGCTGCTTCTTCTAGTTGGAGTTTGTCTGAGGCATTTAGAAATACCTTAGTCAGCAACGTGCTTTGTAAGCATGAGTGTGATACCCCCACCCCTACACACATACCTAAAGCAACATGAAAAGGCTGGACAGGGGAGAAAGTGCCAGTGATCCCAAGACTACTGTAGGCAAAAATAGGTAGATAGATTCATGTAACTCAACATCCAGCTATTCTACCTACTTGGTGAATTCCAGGCCAGTGAGAGATCTTGACTCAAAAATATACAAAATGAAGGTGGATGGCTTTTGAAGGAAGATATCTGAGGGATGACTTGGCTTCCATATAAACGCCGAAGCATACAAGTGCACATACACATACACTAGCAACACACATACACACAAACACACACATGCACATATGCACATGTGCACACAGTTTACATGTTTTAGCTCAGAGAAGGGAGACAAAGTAGTAGTCTACCTCTTACTAAATTCTTGGCAAAGCTCTTTTAAGATCTACCTTCAAGACTAGGGATAAAGTGCTTACCACGTGAGTATGGTGATATGATTTTGGATCCTCAGAACTTACCTAAAAAGCTAAGCATCTATAATTCCCTTGCATTGTGTATGTGTGTGTGTGGGGGGGAGTGGCTTGCTAGCCATTCTAGCCAATTTGTGAGCTCCAGATTCACTGAGAGACCATTTCATAAGTAATGGTAAGATAAAACATAATAGAGTAAGACACAATTTCTGGGCCTCCAGATATTTACACACAGGCAGGCACTTCACCCTCAGTAGATAAAAACTTTGAAGTATAAATAGGGGGCAAATACAATCCACTAGAAACCCTCCCAACCCCAGTTCAAGTGCAGGTGTTTCTATCCCCCTCTTACCTATTAGATTTTCTCAACTATTGGAGACAGTCTTTTGGGTGTGTTTAGGACTACAGAGGTGTCTCCAAGGCTAGGTCAGCTTCTCCATCTCTAGATCCTACATGCACTGTATGTCTAAAACCCAGCAGCTTCCCAGTCAAAGGCTCTCACCTTATCTCCTGCTTTTGAGTTAGCAAAAATTTCTCTTTTCCCTCCCAGTCAGGATCACGTAAATGCAAAACTGAGTGCAGCATTTTCTTAGAAGTAAGGAGTTGTCTACAAATGAGAATCCATTTTAGTCCTTTAACTGTTGGGGATGACAACTCCATAGAAGAACTGACAGTATCAACTAATCTGAAGCCCTGGAAACTCCCAGAGATTAAGCTACCAACCAAAGAGCATACGGGAGCTGATCTGAGGCCAGAGCACGTATGTAGCAGAGGACTGTCTTGTCTGCCTTAGTGGGAGAGAACGCACCTAATCCTGTAGAGACTTGATACCCCAGAGAAGGGGGATATGCGAGGGGAGAGACACACTCTCAGAGGCAAAGGAGAGAAGGGACGCAAGGAACAACTCTATGAGGGGATACCAGGAGGGGCCAACGTTTGGGATGTAAAGAAATAAAATAATTAATTGAAAAGAATTTTAGTCTTTTATTCCAGATTCATTACCAACAGTACCCATGTACTCTTATGGTTATTGCAAATTTAGCGATAAAATACAGGATTAAGAATTACGTTGCTTTAACTAAAAGACCTTAAAATTCAGTAGCTTTCCATATAGGATGATCTCAGTATTTTTTGCTATTGTTATGAAACAGTTTTTCACATATCCCAACACAGCCTTAAACTCAATACTTAACTAAAAATGCCTGTGACCTTGAGGGCATCCTCTCAGTGCTGGGTTTACAGGGACATCCCACCCCTCCTGGTTTATGTAGTGACGTGAGTTATATGTAGAGCATTCCTCATGCTACACGCACACTCTGTGAACTAAGCTACATTCCAATGTCCACATTTCTGTCATTGCTACTAAACAAAATCATTCCGTATCATTATTCCTCCATCTCTTTGGATGACTGGATTCATCTATGTGGCTTTTGTGTTTCCTTTTGCAGTTTGGGGCGGGTCAGACCTGGGTATGTGAACACGCTGAGTGCGTTCATACATTCTCAAGGCCTGTCAGCCCGCTCTAGTCCTGTTTATAGTTTTGGTTTAGCTCAAATGAGCAGGGAAAGGAGTTTTGGAAAGAGCACGCTACAAGGTGAGAACCTGTATCAGCCCCCATTTCTCTCGGCAAGCCTACTACAGAGACATACCTCATGGCTTCCTCTAAGTTCCTTTCAAAGCAGGGCTTAGGCAAAAACCTTCGATACTCTTTTTTTATGGACATAGAATCAAGTGGCAGAAGTAAGTGAAAATAAGTGTGGCTGGAAAATGAGCAAGAGTGATTGGTCATATGACTGAGTGGGCGGGCCGACTCTTGGTGTTGAATGTGATTAGTTCTTGTGTATTAGCCTTTGAGATGCCAGGAAAGTACACGGGAGGATTTACCATTGGGTCCCATTTTCTAATGATAAAGTGTCCACAGGCACCATGTCTAAGGTGTTTGTGTGGCAAGTCTTGTTTGCCTTCTTCCTCATCCACAAACACAGTGATGGAGGGTGTAGAGTGTAGTCCTACAAGTGTGGACCATTGTGTAACCACCACAACGATCAAAGGAGGGACAGGTCGTATTTTCCAAGTTTTCCTTCTGCTTATGTGTAGTAACTTTTGGCCTCCATTTGATTTTAGCCTTTGGCAACTTTGCTTTCTCTTATCTGGTTGTGAGTTGCCTTATCCAGAATAGCGTACATAGAAAACGATATTTAGACTTCTAGCTACTCAATGGCTGGGAGTCTAAAATGTCCATGAAGACCTATGTGAAAAACACCTGGATGGTTTCTCCCACACTTGGAAAATTTAGCCTGATGGGACTTTTCAAATTCAAAGCATAGACCTGCCCAATCAGAGGGAACTTTATCTAGACTACAGCAGGCATTCCCTGCATCAGCACCAGATTATAAAACATGAGCATAACATGCAGGAGGGCAGGAAGCCTGTTCTTCCTTAGTCCCTCTGTGGTACACCCGTTCTCCTTCAGGAGCAAGAAGAATTATAATGTTGCCTTCATGGAGGTCTTTTCAGGAACCTTAACATGATTTTTTAATGATCAGCCAATCCCCTGAGCCCCAGAAATCAAGGGACTTTACCACTAATGAGCCCCATCGGATAAGCAGTTTTTGGCCTCTGAGCTGCCAAAGTGTAGACAGGCCAGAGAAGTAAAACTTTCATGTCAGCCTTATCTCTCGGTATTTTGCCAACTCTGTGGAGGTCCTGGATTGTGTCCCTTGCCTGGAGGCAACAGCATAGGTTTCTCTAAAGAAAGCTAAAGTCTATGTGGCCTCAGGTCCCAGGGGTGAAAGAAGGAAAAGATGAGCAATTGTTCAAGAAGCACCTAGGAAACTGGACTGATGTGGTGCCCTAGGAAGCTGAAATGCGGGATGAAGTAACCCCATCCTTTGCCTCTGCTTCCTACCGAAGTTGTACTTGCCATGACAGAGAATTTGAAAATACCGTGAGTCAGAAGAAGAGTCTAAAATGATCTCATCCTGCCATTAAAAGAGAAGGAGTTAGCACATCAGACCTAAGGTTATGTGTTTAAGGGGATACAGAAAGTGCGTGCACACAGATACACACACACACACACACACACACACACACACATACACACACACAATCCTTGTGATCAGATTAACCACATAATTATGCACTGGGAGCATTTTTGCAGGTTAGTAGTTGATTGTTTATCGGTTCATTTCAAATACCTGCATTTGGTTTGGAAACAGATTTAAGAAGTTGTCGGAGCTGGTCCTTTAATCCCCGCACTCAGGAGGCAAAGGCAGGCAGATCTCTGTGAGTTCAACGTCAGCCTGGTCTACCAAGTGAGCCCATGATAGCCAAGGTTGGTTACATGGAGAAACCCAGTATCAAAAACAAAACAAAACAATGACAAAAAAAAAAAAAAAAAAAAAGAAAAAAAAGAAAAGAAAAGAAAGAAAAAGAAAAAGAAAAAGAAAAAAAAACAACAAAAAGCTTGTCATTGTATATTTGTGTTTAATTTTCTTATTTTTCTTCTCAATTGATTAATTAATTGTGGAAAAGGTGTTATTCCAGGTGCTTTTGAGCATTGGCTTTAGTATGGGTTTGAAGATCCAGTCTGACTTCTGTCATTGTTTTGGCTACATAAGCCTTTGCAAGTGGCTTTATAAAGTTGCATCATTAAATCAGGTCAGTAGCTAGTTCACAGGTCTTTTGAAAGGATACCTTGTGGTGATCCAAGTGGCACCTTAAGCACAGGAAACTCTGTATCGGTTATACATAATTCACAGCAAAAAATATAGTCTACCTAAAGAAAAGAATAAAACTTCAAACTCACCTTCTAGAGATAACAGATGTTAACTGTAAGGATACATTTGTGTTTCTGCAACCAATAGAAGGCAGGTATCTCCTCCTAACAAATAATGTATATTGCTCAGTAGTATGTCAAATATGCTAATGACCACAGAATGTTCCAGTGCTACAAAGATGCCAGAATCCAGTTCTGACAGAAGAAAATCACACAAGGAACCCAGAAACACAAAGCCTGGGGCTTCTGCCCAGTCTGAGCCTCCCTGAGTACTGCTAACACCAGTGCGGAGTAATCGTACCCCAGACTTGGATTCTACAGTGACAGGACGGATCAGAGAACCGAGGCCCGGTTGATTTCCAAGCTAGAGCTGACCTCGATTGTCCCAGGACGTCACCCTTCACCTGAGCACTCCGATCTTGGCATGGAGAAGAAACAAAATTGGAAACAGTTGAATTCCTCTGGTGGCTCCTGCTGACTAAGCAGGCGAGGGACCCCACTGCAGAGTTCATGGTGGTTTTGGCAGAACAGGATTCCCGAGGTTCCAGCCTCCTGGGGGCCAGATGAGGGGCAGGCTTGTTTACACAGCATCTCAGACCAAACAGCTGGGGGAACTGCAAGCATTTAATTTTGCCCTGCTGACTTGAAGAGGAATTTGGTTATACCACACAAGGGAGAGGCTTCCTCAGCCCATTCCTTGCTTTGTGTGTCTCTTCCCCTTTTCCTGTTGTAAAATTTCCTTTCTCCCTGCCTCTTTATTACCTCTCCTCTCTTTCTTTTTCAACATTTTCCATTCTTTACTTGCAAAACAAAGTACTCTGGGAAGACACTTAAGACAGAAAGAAATCCTTTATTTTTAAAACCAGGAGAATTTTTATCCCAAAATATGTTAGTAAAATAAATGGGATTAATCTTTCTTATTTGGCCAAAACATGAACCTCTCACTGGCCTTAGAGATTTCATTTTTTGGAAAAGGACAATTGGAGTTCCTTGGCGAGTCTGACCTAGCTACACCAGTTGTAAAGTCCGCCCAGGAGAGGAGTCCAGCACATGGTGGCTAATTTTGAGGAGACTTTATCCACATACTGCCTAGGACAAAAAAAAAAAAAAAAAAAAAAAAACAAAAAAAAAAAAAACCAAAAAACACAGCCTTAATTAAAATCTTCATTTTGATCCCACCATTTATTAACAAGGCAATAGAGAGCATGGCGAGTGGGTGGTGTGTGTGTGTGTGTGTGTGTGTGTGTGTGTGTGTGTGTGTGTGTGAAAATATAAACCCCAACTCAGCTGTTGAGATGCTGTGTGTCTTCAAGAATATGAGTCCCCCGGAAGTCCCCAAAGCTCTCCTTTTGGCAGTGAGACTAGCCTGGGTGGGTGGACATCTGTTTAGCTAGTGAGTCCCAGGTATTTAGCATAGAGAAGTGGCCAGGGGAGGCAGTGTAGAGCCTTTGACACTAATTATTCACAGTTCAGTTAGCTGTGAATCCAGTCACTGAATCATTGTCTCAGCATTGCTCTCATAAGGGAAGAACACATCTGTGCATCAAATGAGCTCACTAGAACGAGAGTACACACTGTCTCCAATATTTTATTGATCTATCAAAAGTCATCCATTGAAAGAAGAAGCAGGTTAGGGCAGAGGAGCGACTGGAGCCCTGCAGACTCCTGGTCACTCTGACAAACATTCTTCCTACAGTCTTCAAAATATGAGCGAATAATTGGATGTTGTAGCCTATGATCATCTCCTCCTAGTCTTTAGAATCCACATTTTTCTCATTTTTGAAAACTGGAGTAGCATATTCTTGTCTCCAATAGCCTGGCCTCCATCCCAGTCTCTGATTCCTTTGAGCACACAGACACTGGTTTTGTAATCACATCTGCAAGTCTTTTCTGTCTTCTAGAACTTAATCCAACTTGAGCTCATTAAGTATCTAACTCCTCTGCTATTATCTCTTGTGCAGTTTTTGTTTATAATCCTTTCCAAAAATGCTTCTTAGACAAAAAAGACCCACCAACATACATGCAAAGGCTGGACATATAAACAGTAGTTAGATAAAATAACGTTGTTTAAAAAACCTATTCTTGACTTGAGATAATGCCTTTTTTTTTTTTAATGTGGAGGCAGATACATGTGCCGATGGCTGACCGAAGCGTAAGCAGAGCTGGCCATGGCACACAGCACGGGACTCGTCCAGCATGAACAAGGCCTTGGGTTTCATCTGTAGCATCATAAACAACTGGGCGTGGGGGCTCAGTTCTGTAATCTCAGTACTTGGGAGGTAGAGGAAAGGGGATCAACAGTTCCAGGTCATCCTCGGCTACATGGTAAGTTCAGGTCCAGCCTGGGATGCATACGATCCTGTCTCAACAAAGAACAGGGTTTTTGCTTGAGTTTTTGTCAGGTTTGTTTGTGAAAAAAAATAATAAGACCAGCAAGCTGACACGGTGTCTTAAGGTACTTGCCATTCGAACCTGGTTACCTGGATGTGGAATGAGAACCAGCCCCTGACAGCTGCCCTCTGACTTCCATGTGAATTCTGGGGTATGCACACACCTCACTGACACCGTCACCACATGTACATACAATAATACTAAACTTAAAAAAACATAACGCATGAGCACATTTCTGTACAATTAGTCCCCTTCCTGATGTCTTATTCGTAATAGTAGCATACAGGGAGCTGCTTTGGGTAAGAATGTCTGACTCTTCTGAATTATGAATGATGTGTGCTACCTTGGGAAAGTTCACAGGTGTTTAAGAAGTAGCTCCCTGTATCCTTAAGGGAAGAGGTTCCTGGGCAGAAAAGGTAGTTCAGGGCCCTGGCCTGGTGCCTCGGTTTGTTTGTTTGTTTGTTTTTAGTAGAGGGTGGATGGATATCAGGCAGATAACTTTATTCTCAGGGCCTCAGTTTTCTTCCTTAGAGTTTTGTCTGTTAAAGACCTGGGGATGAGGAGTGATGGACCAGTGACTGCCAGAAGCAGCTCTTGGGAGGGTTAAATTGGCATAGGTTGTGAGGAGTATAGCATCCTGAGTTGGTTCAGTAAATGGCAGCTATTGCTGTCAGCATTGTTTTTGTTATAAGACTTAGTGTGTTTTATAAAGATAAAGAGGGAAGGACATATGTTTGGTGGGAGTAAGGTAAGGTGTGGGGGAAGGGAATGTCTCTGAAGGCTTGAGGGACCAACCATAAGACAGGAGAGAGAAAGAGGGGGAGGGAGAGTTGGAGGGAGGGAGGGAGAGAGAGAGAGAGAGAGAGAGAGAGAGAGAGAGAGAGAGGGGGGGGAGAGAGAGAGAGAGAGAGAGAGAGAGAGAGAGAGAGAGAGAGAGAGAAGAATAAAGATCAGGCCATGAGCATGTGGAGAGTGAGAAGCAGGGGAATGGGGAGAGAGGTATAGAGCAAGAGCAAGTGACCAAGAAAGAGAGGAGGGGGCAAGCAGCCCTTTTTATAGTGAGCCAGGCACATCTGACTGTTGCCAGGCAACTGTGAGGCGGAGTCAGCATTAGTATGGTTCAAGGTGTACAGACTTTGAAAATAAGGATCTTGCTATCCACCAATGATCTTAACTTGCAAACCTGCATTTCAAACTCTATGTACAGATGGTAGACTGCTGTAGCACACCATACATTGTTAGCTCCAGGACCCACGCAGAGGAACAAACCTGTGTAATATAATCAGCCCTACTATAGTGCACATATTCTCACCGTATTATGCAGAGCAATGTGATAAACACCACAAAGACTATGGGAAGCAGAATTAGGACAACCATTCCCAGCTACTTAGAAAATTCTTATGGGTTTTGACCCTTATCCCTAGGGGATATTAACAATATATATATATATATATATTTGGTTGCTAAAGTGTGGTAGAGGAGATCAGAGATTGGGATTCCTGGTGGATAAAGGCCAAGACAGAAGGTTTCTAAATGCCTCCATTGACCCCTAGCAAAGATTTACCCCACCAGCATCTCAGTAGGGCTAAGGCTGAGAAACCCAGGATTCACAAACAGCACTCACAATTTTTTTTAGCGATCGATATATTACAGAAATGAAAGGAAACTGATAAAAATCTGATTAAATGCTGCCACAATTTAACCCATGTTAAATGCTTCGTAGATATGTAAGTACATTAACACGAACTGCAGTCGGTTCGGCAAATGACCCGTCATTTGCCCCTGGAAGTGAGTGGCAGCAGGCACTGCTTGTTAGCACTGGGAAGTGGCAAAAGGGGCTTCCCTGACCCAGGTGTCGTACAGATGTGCATGGGTGTGGTCCTCTATACCTGTCCAGCTGTGACAGATGGTGAGTGTCCCAGTGTGTTAGGCATGTTCCCGTGAAGTTTAGGTGTGTGGGCACTGCTTTCTGCACCCATCTGAGCCTCTCAAGCGTGAAATTGTGAGTAAGTAAACTAGAAATTCAGTGTATGTTCAAAGGATGCCTTACCATCCTAACAGTGCTGGAGCACACACGTGTTTGCAGAACAAGCTGGATAACAGAACTGAGCTTGTACATCTAACTCCACAGAGCTAACTCAAAAGTGCTCGTTCACACAATCCAAGAGACCTTACCTAATGCAACTGTACAAAGAAATGATTCAGAGAAAAACCTCGGGGCTGCTGCTATCCACCTGCCCCATGTGGTATTGTATAGCATCAAACTTTTCTATGACCTGGCAGGCGCCCCAGGCTATTTATATATATATCAAAGTCTATTTGAAATTCTGAACAATGCTGAAATGTTTAAAGGCAAAATTGTATGATGGATACCATTCGTTACAAAACAATCTGAGTAGAGGCTGTGGAAGAAAGGGGCTGAGAGGAAAGCAGGCTGGCCATGAGCTGTTGGATGACGGGAGGAGGTGAGGAGGTAAGGGTTGCTTATTGTCTTTACCATTACACAACGAAGGGAGAAAGAAAGATGGTTGATCCGTACAGCAGCAGAGGACTTGCAAGTTCGCTGGGTTCAGTTTTAAAGGGTGCTGCCGTTTTCAAGCATCTCTTTATATCTTGCTAGTGAAAGGAAATACTCTGCTGAAAGCAAGGGGTGTGCTGAAGGCCTGTCCAGCCAGCTCACTTTCCACACGTTCCAGTGACTTTTGAGGACAGGACATGGGCAACAGGGCCAAGTGTCAAAGGGAAAAAAATGTGCATACAAGTCATGGTCAGTGACAGGGAGAAATACCCAGCTAGTGTTTTACTAAACTGAGATGATAAAGTCCTCATGGGGGAGGCAAGACTCAGCCAAGGAGGGCATGTACACCATGGGAGGAAGCACAGAAATTGGCGATGAGCTATGGTGGGCGTTCAAATCTTGACCTCACTGAGAGGCCTGGTTTTACCGAGCATCCTTGGGCAAGTTAATCTAACCATCTTGAGAAATTTTGTTTTCTTCCCAGATTGTGAAAATTGGATTCTTTTTGTAGTGAAAGTTGAAAAAAAAATATATCAGACATCTAAAGAAACTAAATGGGAGGCTGGGATAATGAAACCAAAGACACTGAAAAACTGAGCGAATTTGGAGGTCGTGGTTAAAAGGAAAAAAATTAAGTAGAGATGCTCACTGTCCCCCTCCCCCAACCGACAAAAGAATTCACACAATTCACAGATACCCTAACAGCTAGAGCACAGGGTTAAGTCTCAGGTTAGAAGCTGTTCCCACCATCTGCATCTGTCACTGTAAGGGATAGAAGCAGGGTCTGTAGCTCTGTCCTCCCGGGCCCCCCTGTCTGTCTGTTTCTTCTCATCTGTTCCTCCAGCCTGAAGTGTTGTTTACTCTGTTCTCCAGAGTCCACCTCATTCCTCATGGTCTCCAGCTTCCAGGATGCCTTTCACAGTCTGCAGCTTCTATGGCTGCTCCCCGTCTGAGCTCACCCTAACTCTTATCAGCATTGCTATTCTGGTCCTTAAGTGTGCCCTCTCTTTGAATGCTTATCTCTGATGCCTGTCTACTTTTCCTTGGAGTCTGCAGGGGATTTACTCTAGCAACCCCCGTGGTGGATATGACAGTTTGCAGATACTCAAGCATATAATCTGTGCACATCATCCCATCCACTTTCATCCACTTCTAGATTACTTCTCATACCCAGTATAATAAAAATGGACATAGTTACACCATTTCTGTTAGAGCAAACGACAACCCAACAATAACAAAGACCCCTGTGTTCAGAACAGACGTAACTTTCTTCTTTGATTGGCTGAATCTGTTGTGAGTACACAAATAGTGAGTCCTGTATCCACTTGCGTGTGAGAGAGAGAGTCAGAGACAGAGAGAGAGTCAGAGACAGAGAGAGACAGACAGAGAGAGACAGAGACAGAGAGAGACAGACAGAGAGACAGAGACAGAGAGATCTAACCAGAGTGTAAACCACCTGACAGGGACTGCTTATCAAATTTCCTAGCACGTGCTCCAGCCTCACAGGGAAAACTGATAGACGTGTGGCTTTAAAGCAAGCACCCATAAATGCTGAGAGCTTAAATCTCCTGTCCATACTCTGGCCTCTACTATTTTAAAGCTACAAGTCTGTGTTCCTTTCTGACTGGGACTCTCTAGCATGCTCCTGTTCATGTTGTGAGTCTCAGTTTAAGGCTCTTATGGAAGTCGGCTACACCTCTTCCATCCTCCCTGGACCCACTGCTGCAGCCTCTGTGAGACATAACTTCACAAGGCACACAGTGTGGCCACAAACTCCCACAGGCAACATATACCATGGGGAAGATGGAAGTACAGTAGGTATAAGGTATGCAGATGAGCAGGTTTTTATATTTATTTGTGTGTTTTACTGTATATGTCTTTAAATGTGTACATATATTGGTGTACGTGTCTTTTAATGTGTACATATAATGGTGCAGTCATGTAGTTACCTATAATTTCCCAGTATATATTGGTTAGGATGAAACTATACTTAATAAAGAAAGGCCAGCCTGAAGAAAACTGGTGGGAAGAGGGAGTCTATGTATGGATTTCACAGCAAACATGTGAAGGTAGGGTGCCATCAGCCAGCCAGCACTGGAGAAA
Source organism: Micromys minutus (assembly GCF_963924665.1). Lineage (NCBI taxonomy): Eukaryota > Metazoa > Chordata > Mammalia > Rodentia > Muridae > Micromys > Micromys minutus. Next base: position 52,290,548 of record NC_137972.1, on the reverse strand, counting down.
GTGGATGTGATTTAATGCAGATATCCTAAAACTTGTTCCCCAAGAGTGGCAGTTCTCAGAGGGTAAGGATGGGACCAATGCAAGCCCTGTAGGTCTCAGAAATGGCCCATGTCCAGGGACAGTTGACTGAACTGAAATCGATGACAAACTATAGAATCCTGCCCCAAAATTATCCTTCCATCCTCAAAGCTACAGTGTCTTGTCTTGGGACAAAAGGGAAGCAAGAAAATAGGAAGAACTGCCCAGATATCCTTGTTCCCAGTGCATCCCGAAGAGGTCCCATAGAATGTCAGAGAAGCCTGTTCTCAGGTAATTCTCAGATGCCTTTGGTTCCATCTTCTGCCTGGGCTTTTTAGTCAACAGGGATGCCTGCTTGGGAGATGTGCAGGGCTTTCTGTCCCCTTAACACAGCTAACCAGCAACTCTCAAGGACTTATCAATGAGGACTAATTAGTTCCAGGCCCCGAGTGCTGGCTAACTCTCCTGAACAGTGGTGAGTACCTGACCATGGAGGTTACCGAAAGGAAAAACAGAGTGTCACAGCTGTGCAGGAGGAAAACTTCCTCAACCAGCACCTTCGAGGAAGAGTAGCTGGTAGTGCTGAGTGGGCGGTCCACCTGCATCTTCCCTGGGGAGCCACTGAAATTTCAGAATACTAAAGGTCTTTGTGTGAAAGGTGAAGGGTGTTGTGGAGGGAGGGATCTCTGGCTGGGAGGGGAACAAAGAGAGGAAAAGGGAAAGGCAGGGTGCTTCCACTTTTCAAGGTAACTTAGCTGAATGAATCCAAAGTTGAATTTGGCTCTAATCGCTAGTGATTCATTTGGAGACGAATCACAAAGGACCTCTTCCCCCCCAGTTTCCGCTTTACAGAGTTCCCAGGCTAAAAGGGCAGCCCAGTTTTGAGTCACTGGTTTTAGAAAACCCAGAAATGATAACACGAACCAGATCTGACTGTGCTCCTGTGGGAGATTAACCCTGTGTTTACAAGAATTTCTTAAAAGTCATTTATCTGCAATCAAATCTGGATTCCAGTAAGTGCACGGCTGACCCCAGCAGCTTCCTTTGTACTTCTGTGTGCCAGGACTTCCTAATGCCACCTGAATTAGCAATGCGTCAAAACTGTGACCAATTTGCTTTTCTACTGTTGACCAGGTATAACAAAAATAAGTTCAACTTCTTCTTTAGGAGGTATGTTAGGTATCTTCTCTCTCTCTCTCTCTCTCTCTCTCTCTCTCTCTCTCTCTCTCTCTCTCTGTGTGTGTGTGTGTGTGTGTGTGTGTCTGTGTGTGTGTTGTACACAGTTGTGTTATGTCAGTCTGTACTTATGGAACTCTGGGTGATGTATGGATTCTTACTTGATTTCTCTCTCATCTTAATAAGTCTCGATGGTTTGAATGAGAATGCCCCCCGTAGGCACAAATATTTGAATACTGGTTCCCATTTGGTGGATCTTTGAAAAGAGCTCTGGGAGTTTAAAAACCCCATGGCATTTCCAGATTTCTATCTCTCTTGTGCTTGAGGTTCAAGAGGTGAGCTCCCAGGCCCCAAGCATTCTGCCATGCCTGTGCTCCACCATCTGCTCCTCAGCTCTGCAAAAAGAAAAAAAAAAAGACAAAATAGCAAAAAAAATCTTATTCCTCTAAAACCATAAACTCAAATAAACTCTCCATCTGTAAATTGCCTTGGTCATGATCTTTTGATCAGAGCAACAGGGGAGTAACCTATTTCAGGCAGGTCTCTCGCTCAAATCCACAGCTAGCTGAAAGGTTAATCTGGCTAGACATTGTACTCTAGGCATTCTGTCTCTGCGTTTTGAAGCTGGATTGCAAACAGGCAATCACATCTACCTTATATGTAGATATATTTTGTAGGGCCTGGCCGATGGTCTTTTAACTCGTTCAGGAAGCTCTTTAATCGTGAACCATCTTCCCAGCTCAAGTATCTCCAATAAACATAGTTCACTGGAGTATCAAAATAATTTCATTTTCATTTGACTAAAACGAAAGTTGCTACTTTTAAGTGTCCTCCATATTCTAAGCACCTCCCATGCACCGTTTCCTTAAATTCTCCCAAGAAGCCAGTGAGATAAGTAAAATCTTCTCACTGGAAGATTCTGAAAATTAATTCCTAGAGAGGTGAGCCCATGGGTCCACAAGCATCCAGTTAATCGAGGGTAGAGCAAAGACAAGAACCTCAGGCTTTCTTTCTATTCCAAGTGTATCTTTTCACTCTATCTTCCTTCTACAAACACAGTAGAAAGCAGACTTAAGAAAAGCCAATAAGAGAATCAGACACAAATAAATTAGAACTTGCTACAAACATCCATCATATAGGACATGGCTTCGCTATGAAATAACTAAACAAACTCATGTTGTTCAGCCATTCCTGAGCTGGGCGATCGCTGTGGGTCTCCCTGGGGATGTGCCTGAAGTTCCTCACTTAGCATCCCACTGACTGAGTGTCTTCCAGCCTCCACCCACACCCACATGGCGCTATTTCTTGTTCCTTTGTTAATGTTGGGAGTAGAAACCAGTGACTTCAGAGTCTTACTTTCATTATTTATTTCTTTACTCTAATTCCTGATGTTTGTGAGTACGCAGCAGCCGCTCATTTCCAAGAGACCCGGAGAGCCTGAAAAGGTTTCACCATGGCTGTAGCTTCTCTTTTGTCGTTTCCAATTCCAGGAGCATCTCTCCTCTCTCTGTGAAATAATTGAACTGCCAGAGCAGATGGAAAGAGAACAAAGGATCTGATGTCACCAAAAGGAGCAAGAGATGAAAGGCAGTGAGGACTGCCTAACCTCTTGTGGCTAGGAGCTTCAAGACTCCCAGCCATACCCAGCCAGGAAGTGCCATTTGAAAGACTCCTGCTATTCTGTCGCTTTTATTTTCTGAGTACTGCTTTCCTTTCAGAGTTTCATGGGAATCCATGGGGCATCGTATTTCCAGAAACTGCCTCTTTATTCATAAACTGTCTCAAATGGATCCTTCAACTTAGACACGATAAAAAGGAAGCACCAGGGCTTCACGGTTCCTCATTAACAGACAGGGAAGTGACTAATTGTTCTTAGAGCTGAGGCCCTGATGATACCCCTGAGACATCTTGGTCATAGTCATCCTCAGTGTCCTCCTGGATTGGAATCTAGGACCTTCTGCCTTCTTAATGCTTCTGGCTCGTTTTATCCCCTGGCCATTCATTGGAGCTAATGACTGTCCTTGGTGATGCTGTCCAGACTCCCTGAACTCTGCAGCATTCTTCTAGCTGCTGGAAAAACTGGAACTGGGCTGGCTTATAAAGAAAAAGATCTTGTGTTTCCTCCCACAAGTTCCTGTCACCTCAACATATTCTCCTTGGGAGGTTTTGCATTCCTGGGAACCCCCCCCCCCAACTCTTTAGGCACAATATCAAGCCTATGGCTTATGTCTGAGTAGAGCTGACTGAATTAAGCATTGTTCCCATTCCAGAAGGTGAAACCAAGACCTGTAGATTAAAATCACTGGCCTAATGTCACAAAGGTAATTCACTGTAAGTGTTCAGGCTGTCATCAGATGGAATGCAGGCTTTTAATAAGGAATGCTTTAGCGGCCATTGTAGATACATTGTGTGCTGGTCAGCATCTAGGACAGCCTAATGCATCAGGAGTAGACAAGAAAGGATGAGGAGCAGAACAAGGAAGTGGCAGAGGGAAGGGTAATGTGAAAGAACACGGCAGGAACTTCCAGAGTCAGAGGCTGTGCAGGGCCACTGAAGTTGTTTGCCTTTGCCTTGAGTAACTGTGCTTGAGTTCTTACAAGTTATGTATGCTCATGCGGCTACTCTCTATGAGGTGCCTTAGGGCAACAGGACTAAGTCTGGCTGCTCAGTTGTTTTAGTTTTGCTTTTTAAATGTCTCAGATGCACAAATATGTTTCACTGTACAGCTCCACAGCATGGCCGAAATCAGGCAAAGTCCTTGTCACTGGCACTAGGGACACGGCACTGTCCTGTCCTGTCCTGTAGGTACCAGCGGCATCACCAGCTTCTGCCACTAGGTCTTCATGCTCAGTGCCACGCCCAGTCACAGCAATTTGAAACGACTCCTTGATGAATGCCCCTCAGGTGGTAAACCCATTCTAGTTGAGAACTGCAAATCTAGATGAAAGCTTTTTCTATGGCAGTGAGCACAGCAAGCGATTAATAAGTCCATCATTGCTTAGCCCACTTCTCACTCTTCCTCTTCCTATATTCTTTGTCCCTTTCAAAATAATCCAGCATCCTCTGTTTCATCATTTACTTTAGAACCACCCTGGACAGATGCAGAAGTGAACCTGTAGTATAACACACTGGGGCAGAATGATCATGTGAGCACAGGAATTGGAGACCTCCAGAAACAGAACAAGAACCATTACAAACCAACAAACAAAACCAAGAAAGCATTAAAACAAAGCCAGCAGTGCCTCTGACGAGAAAACTAGAGAAAGGAATGTATGCTGAAGGTGTTGTCATTTAATATGAGTGCACTGTCTAAGGCATGAACATCACCTCTAGTGGGCAAAGTTGAAGCACCATATACAAAGCTGCCTACTCACAAGACATGAAAGATGGTTTCTAAAGTATGTTTTCTGGAGTGCAAAAAGTTTAATTACAGTTCTAAAGAATGCCAATATTTCATAATTGAATTGTGTGGTTAAATAAATTTGAGAAATTAAGGTTGTTCAAAATTAAACCATTTTTTAAATTTATTTATTTTTTTTTTTACTTCTTGTGCCTTAGAATCTTTACAATACTAATATAGCATCAATATGTATGAAGACATATGGTTTGCAGCTTTCATAATCTTATTTTTGTAACATGAGTTTTTATAGTTTAAGTTCAGCAAACTGTAATCTACAGGCCAGATCTGGTTTACCACCTACTCTGCAAACAAAATGTGATTGGAACACTACCAGCTCACGAATTTACACACTGTCTAGGGCTTGAAGTTGAATCATTGTGATAGATACAAGGCAACCTTGAAAATCTAAATTCTCCACTGTTTAGCTTTCCAAAGATCAAGATAGTCGATCCAATTTCTGGGTGAATGGTTTGTGACATATACACTGGGAAACATTAGCTTGCAAAACATCCATGTTGGAAAAAAAAGTATAGCTTATCTATGCACTTGAGATTCTGTAATGTCAGAAACCCAAGAACTCCATTTAGAGTTTGTTACACATGCAGATGTATCTGGGATCTGGTTTGGACCTGTTGAATCAGAATATCCACTGGAAGGGTTAGGGTAGTTCAGTGGTAGAGTACATCTCCAATATGTACAAGGCCTGTGACTTGATTCTTAGACCATAAGAATATTCTGTGGAAAAGCCAAGGAGCTCAGACTTGGTGGAGCACCTGCCTGGCTATGTGCACAGCCAAGGTAATAAATACAAAGTTACCACAGAAACTTGATACATTGAATTTTTTTTTAGTCTTAGAATTCTTCAAGAAGCCTTCTCTAAGTAAGGTTAGGCTCTTCTTATGCAAGGCTCTTAAAGTGCCTGGGAGGCCCCTTTGTCTGGGCATTCTTCAGGTTGCTACAGTTTAGTGCTATGTATTTGACTAAGTCAGATAAGTCTGAGGCTCTCTTCCATCCAGTCTAAGTAAATTATCCCAAGCAATGAACTGTTGGGTACTTTCCTGAGTACTTAGGGAAAGTTATTTCACCTCAGGTTTTCATTTTTTCATTTATGGAAAGTGGTTAAGAACATCAACTTGGTCATAATAAATTTTTGCAAATAAGGCATTGAAAGCCTGGGTCCCAGAAGTGCTCAGTCGGGTTAGTAAGGAACCAGACATGGTGGTGCATGCCTGTAATCCCAGCACCTGGGAGGCTGAGAAAAAAAATTGCTTTCCAGTTCAAGGCCAATTTGGGATACATAGTGAATTCCAGCCCAGCTTGGGGGTATGAATAAGATACTGCTTAAACAAAGTAAAGTTAATTAATTAAAAGGGGCAAAAAGGAGAGGAAAGAGAAGAGATGTCACCAAGGAAATTAGTGGATCTATAACCCACAGGGTGGCCAACTTTTCCAGGGAAAGAGCCTTGTAAGTTATCATCCTTTGATTTCCCTAGTGACCATTATACAATAAAGTCCTGAAAATAAAAGATTTATGGAAGGAATGATGAAAGACCAAAGGGGGAGATAAAACAGTGGTCAAGGGCGATGAGACAGAAAGATCATCTGCATCTCTTTCTCTGAATTCTTCTACCACCTGTTGCTTCCTGTGTGGTCTCCCAGAAAGAGCCGGCTTCCTTCTGCTGCACCCTTCTTCCTGGTCATACGGAACCCCTCCTAGGATGGTTGAAGATATTAAAGAAGACACTGTAGATAAAGCACTTGACACTTTAAAAAAGAAATCCAATCAAGGCTATTTCTCCACTACGGTTAATAGCTAGCACTCTCACAGAATGGTCCATCCTTTGCTGGGAAAAGGGGCCTGAAGAAAATACTTCTCTTTTTTATGGAGAAGTCTGATTTCTGTTTTTGCTACTACTTATCCTTAGATCCCTTACAAAGCACAAAGCTGGGGGAACAGCTCAAAATTTGGGATTAGACTAACAGCACATGCAGATCCACTGTGGAGTTATGCACACAGTAAATCACTGAACTGTATACAACTAACGTATCTCCCTAGTGCAGACACCTCTCCTCTCCTCTCCTCTCCTCCTCCTCCTCCTCCTCTCTCTCTCTCTCTCTCTCTCTCTCTCTCTCTCTCTCTCTCTCTCTCTCTGGCTGTTTGTAGCACATTAGGAGCAGACTTAATTAAATCCCTAAACAAGGAAATGGCAGACTCCAAAGGAGCTAGAGGAATGCCTGTGTCCAAACTAAACAAAGGAGAAACCATAAATACCAAGGCTTTAAAACATCAACACTGATACTGAAAAAGGTTCTTCCTGCCCCTAAACCTGGCTCTTTAATCCCTTGGAGATTTGCCTTTGGGTATTCCCCACTGATTTGAGACTCTGGGCCAACTGTGAGCACCTGGCTCACAGGTTCACATACCTGCTTCTAAAGAGGTCCAAAGAGTTGAAATGTGCTGCTCCACCGTCTGAACTGAGCACAGTTCTAGACCCTAGGCAAAAGTACTTACACACACACACACACACACACACACACACACACACACACACTCTATACTCATCCTACTAGAGCTCATCGTCCAATGCGGGAGACAGACATCAATCAAAGAATTAAATGATGTGTAAAATTAAGGGGTACAATACTATGAAGCAAAGCCCCAGGCTGTTCTGAGATAGCATTGTAAGTCACCTGCCTAGGAATGCAGGGACCACCTCTGGTGGAGTCAATAAAGCTGACGCTGGCAGGAGAGAGCACAGCCTGTTTCATATCCTGTGACAAGAAGGAATAAGGAGTATCACAGGAAGTGAAAGAAGTCCTAAGACAATGGCATAAGACAAGTTCCACTTCTACAGTGAGTTTTGAGAATTGACAGTTACAGGGAGAAGGATGTCAGTTTTTAGAGTGTATGCCCTGGTGAGGGGCCCATACTCTGGTGGAAGGCCATACATCCAAGAATATATGGATGGCACAAATTGCATTGGATGGGTCTAAGAAAAGAGATAGAGGACAAAGGTGGGTAGGGAATGGGGGTTAGATATGGGAGGGGTTGGGGCAAATGGGACGAATAAGATCAAAATGCATTGTATGAAATTATCAAAGATCAAATATATATGAGACAAAACAGGACATTAACATAATTAAACTCATTTCTTTGCCAAACAAAAAGTTTAATTTTAAACTTTAAAAAACTTTCTGGTACTCATTAGTAATTTTTGCTACAGTGATGCCCAAAGTGACAGAATAATATATAGTTGTATATGAAAAGATAAAATGAGCAAGGAGAAGGTGGTTAGACCATGGTGACATGAAGTGGCAGTGTCACAGGCTGCCTTTATGGACCAGCAAAGAGAAACACAGGAACAACATCATGGTGAGGCAGCTTGCATGTGAGAAAGACCAGAAGAGATTAGACTGGAGAGAGACCATGAAAAAGCCAGTGCAGGCAGTCTGGGCAAGATGTGGGTGTTCCAGTGTGGAAAGCTGTGACCATGGCCACACCCTGCTGAGGATCCCTTGTAGATCCCAGACAAGAGTTCAAACACCTGATCTGGAACCAGGAAACAAAAAGCTTTGTTCTGCTAAAATAGGACGCAACAGAGCTTCCGAAGAGAAGTCATGCTGTGCTAGCTGACGGGCAACACAATAAAATTTCCTATCTGTGCTGTCACGTTTCGAACTTTGCTCAGCAAGAATTTGTGAATGCAGTTGGCACTTTACACTAACATCAAGAGCAGAAGGGAGGCAGTGGCCACCTTAATCCCAACACCAAGGAAACAGAGACAAGGGCTCCCTGAGGCAAGCTGGAGCCAATCTAGTTTCAGTCTATGAGTTCCGGTACACAAAGACCATGCCTCAATAAACAAAGTGAAAGTAACCAAGGAAAACAGCTCTTGCCAACTTCAGGCCTCCAAGTGCACATACATACACATGCAAAACACTTACACATATATGTACCCCCCACACCATATCACATATACCATATACATATATACATACATGCACACCACACACATACCTATACATAGATGCATATCACACTGTACACATTACACACAGGTACACAAGAAGAAGAGAGGGTTCAAATTTCATTCGAACCAACTTCTCAGAAAGTGACTATCAGTCATGACAGCAAGGCTAACCCAAATTCTTCACATGGGTATAGGGGGAAGCCAAACTGACTTGTAGGGGGTGGGTAGCTATCAGTTTAGAAGACAATGGGAAGAAGGTTAAGTGGGGATCGTGCCAATAAATTGCCCGGAATTAAGGGATGCATTATTAAGTCTTCTCTTCATTAAAAGGATATTCTGCAATTGTTGATATCTGGAGGAAGGTGAAAGGTGCTTTGTGATGAGACTGTTACACTGTAGTTCCTGTTGCCAGCATTGTAAAAGATTGTGGTCAGGAGGGTGGGGTGAGTTTAGACCAAGGAGTAGCAACCTCCCAGGAATCAGAAAGCAGAACAATGTATTTTCAACTCTTGGATTACAGCTTCATAGAGAGATAAACTTTATGCTGTGAAACAGTAATACATGTCTTATTTTACTTTCTACTTGGTTAAGCTTTATGCTAAAACATATTTTTGTTTATGATTTGTGGAAATGATTTCCTGACCCCAAGACTGTAACCTACAGTTTGAAAAACACAAGGTTCAATAGTTTTGCGATTCCATGGGGAAGCCTGGGAGCACCCTCATGTCTGGAAGCTTTCCCTCACTTCAGTTTCCTTGGCTCCTGTGACTTACCCAGGTAACTCAGGCCCTGACTTACCCTTCCCCTTTCCCCTTAGACACACCTACTTGTGATGCCTCCTTCCTTCTCAGCTTCCACACTTCATTTCTTCCTAGGGACTTGACTTAAGAAGTGGATATATTTTTATATTTGCTATGGCATGGGAGTCAAGGCAGGTGGAGATGAAAATTTGCATCTATCTAAATTAACGAATGTTGGTTGTGTGGCGGTTTTGTTGCCTTGTACTCCACAAAGCTTGAAGTAAAGAAACCATGTCCAGACTCTCAAAGCAATGGAGGCTTAGCAGAAGCTCGGAGTGCGTGGGCACTGCACCTGTTCCTCAGGGTGGAGTCTCCATACATCTGAATTGTGACTTATCAAGACCCAGCCTTTGCCCTCATCAAATGGGCAGGAGCAGATCTCTGCCATCACCTCCCTGACTGAAAGTATGCACTGGCATATGATATGTGTACCCTCCGTGGTGACACAGGTACTTAATTCTCACAGGCTCAAAACAGCAGACATCTATCCTGTTTCTGCTAGGCTCTTTGGGGTTCCCTAGGGTACTGGAAACTGAAATAGCTGAGAAACCAGCCCACTGTTGAGGTCACAGTGGGGCAGCTTGTTAGAGCCACATTATCATACTCAGAATAGACCCTATGGCAGCTGATTGACTATGAATGTGTCTCTTCATTGCTCCGAACTTTTCTTCCGATGTTAGAGAAGGAAATCATTAATGCCTCCAGACCAGGACTCTCTGACAGTATGAATGAAAGAACACCCAGTACAGTCCTAGAAACATTATAAGCTGTTAAATAAATATGAGCCAAGGTTATTATTTTTAACATTCAGTTCACATAGCTGGGAGCTGGGGTGAGGAGGAAGAGACCTAAAACAGCCTTTTCTTCAACAAGCTGAAGACCTGGATTCTAGAGGAAAGAAGAAAGAAGATTGAGGTGTGACAACTTCTAGATCAGTCTCAGAATTTTAGCCTCCTGGCTTTGTGTTATGCTAATGAATAGACACTCCTTAGCCATGAGGGGTCACCTACAGGCTCTGCAAACATTGTAAGCTGGCTCCTGGCTTTAAAAAGCAAGATCTCTTTATCAGCTGTCAACCCCATAAGGACCTGCTAGCCTGTCTCCATTTTATTCTTAGTCTCAAAAGGTAAAAGCAGAGGCATAGGAATTCACACACTTTTCTTCTTCCAAATATTTATATTACAATTGATAACAATAGCAAAATATAGAAGTATCAATGAAGTGATGTTACAGTCTGGGATCAGTAGGACATGAGGAACTGTGAAGGCTCACAGCATCAGGAAGGTTGAGAGGCACTGCTTTAGGGTTTCCCAGTCAGCTCCAACCTGCTCAACGAGAAAGCAACGCCTTCCCCCCAACTAATTCCAGCTCTACTCTGTTCTCAGGCCCTGCAGCAACTTCTCCATAATAATCTTACAATAAAATACTGACTTCTGTAGCAGCAAAATAAAGCCATGTGATCAAAAGTGATTAGAAATCATTGTACTTCTCTGAGTGATTTAACTAAGCAAAAGTAAGCAGTAGCTCTGACTTTGAAAAATATATTTCAACCTGCGATTTGAAATCTAACGTGGATTTTATCTTAAGATTTGACTTGCCACATGGTGTAAGCTCAAAGGTCACAGAGCTAGAGTTTCCGTGAACTTAGTATACACACAGACACACACACAGACATACACACACACACACACATACACACACACAGACGTACACAGACAAACACACACAGACACACACACAGACATACACATACACACATATACACAGAGACATACTCACACACACACACACATATATATAATTAAATATAGTATATGTGTAAATTGGATACATCAAAGTAATATCTTGTTATTGGAATATTTTACAATGTACTACATAAAATAAATTATCTCTACAAGATGTTCTTTGATGGACAGGAACCATTGTCATGGTTCTTTTACTAGAAAAGAAAGGCTTCAAGGTTCCCTCTACTCATAGCTGGGGCTGCTGCCAGGGAAAGAAGCAAATACATGGAGAAATAAAAAGAAAGTCCCCAGGACCCTTTCCTTTCCCCTCTCTCCAGAGCCCACTTGTGATGCTCAGACAGCAGATACTCTTCCTTCTCCATGTTTGGATGCTTGACTGAACTTCACTGTGCTTGCCACTGTCTGGGATTATAGCTTCTGGACTACAATGGGGAAAGAAGAAAAAGAACTCATATCACATCTCCATATTGTCTCTGTCTCCTAGAACTGACCTCCTTCCCATAGCTTGAATTGGAGAAACATCTGCTGGGCTGGCTTCCTCTGTGCTCCATGCTCGGGTTAGGACTCATGTTGCTGCTGGCCCAGATTAGAGGACCCATGGAAACTCCATGTCTAGACCATACATAACACACTGCTTTCTTCTGCATGCTATCTGTCTTCTGTCTGGGGTTTTCAGTTACATTCAGTGGGAAAAAATAAACAAAACAGGCCTTGTGTGTGTGTGTGTGTTATAAGTAAGTGTATGTGCATGTATGTGTGTTCAAGTTTGTGTAACCCTAGCTTCTATATATACATGTAGATGTGTGCACATAGTATGTGTACATAATGTGTGTTTATGTGTAAGTATATTTGTGTACACAAGGTGCATGTGTGTGTGCATGTGTTTGTGAGTGTGTGTGTATGTGTGTGTGTATGAGGGAGAGAGAGAGAGAGAGAGAGAGAGAGAGAGAGAGAGAGAGAAGCTTAAATGACATGGTTGTGTCTGTGTTTAATTAGGTAATATACATTATTTCTCTGTTTTCCAATTACATGAAAGAAGTTAGTAGATGCAGAAAGCTCTACACAGAGACACATTATCAAGTTCCTAAGTGAACAAATTTCAAGGACCAATGATGTAGCTCAGCCAGTAAAAGCAGTTGCCTTGAAATGTTATGGCCACATTCTGTCCCCAAAGCCCATAAAGGAGAAATAGAAAACTGACTCTTGAAAGTGGTCACGTAACTCCCACACATGTGCCATGCAACCGTCATACACACAGACACACACATTCACACAGACACACCACACACATACATGCACACAGACATAGACTCACACACACACACACACACACACACACACACACCAGATGCACACAGAGTAATAACAATACATTTTTAAAAGAAACTAGGATATTTTTGTTTTTTAAATTTACTTATTTATTTTAATGTTTTTACTTATTCCTTGAGAATTCTATGCAAATAACTTTTATCATATTCATTCCTCTCTCTCAATTCCTCCATGAAACTCTTCATTTTGAGCCCCAAGTGTGCTCTCCCCCGGTCTAGTTGTCCTGAGCTTTGATCTGGACTATGTATCTGAACTATACAATGTTACTCCACTGAAGAAAACTGATTTTCCCTCCCCTGGCAGCTATCAATTTCCAATGGGTCTTTTATTAGGAGTTGGAGCTCTTGCTCACTTTCTTGCCTCCATACTGGGATTTTTGTCTGGCTTGCACATATACAGGTCTTGTGCATGCAGCCACAAGTGCTCTAAGTTTATATGTGTAACCTTCCTGTGTAGATACAATGCTGTTTCGTTGGAAATCCACCACCTCAGACTCACATTTTTTCTGTATGACACTGATACCCCATTTAGGATTCAGCATTCCAAAGTCTCTTGTTTTCTGCATACTAACTAGTTGCGAGTTTCTGTGTTCATTACTGTTAACTACAAGAAGCTTCTCTAATGAGGGTTGATTGATACACTGATCTATAGGAATAGCAGTATGTCATAAGGAGTCTTTTTAATGCTATGTTCATATACCGAATACTAGTAGTAGGTTTCCCCCTAGGGCCTCTGACCTATCTCTCTATCTATTGACTTCATTGACAGTATCAACACTGACTCCTATCTCCTGGAATGGGCCTTAAATCTGATTTTCAAAAAGTAATTGTTTACTCTCATACATGAATGCCACTTTGCTCTAGTAGGCATATCGTGCAGGTTGTTATTTTAGTTTGCAGGGTTCATAGCTGGATGGCACTAATGATTACTTGTGTACTTTGGTGGCATGTGTAACATCTTCAAGCACTATGAACCAGTAAATGAACCTTCTAGCTGAATTGGTATTATATTTATATTATATATTATATCATATTTCTCCATATTCTCTGTTATAAACGTGTGGTGTCTTTAGCAATAAAGTCTTATTGTCAAGTTTGGGAAGGTAACCAATAGCATTGGCAACAGCCTGTGATATTTGGTGGCACGGTGCCTTTGGAATCCCATTGGCCAACAAGTTAAAAAGATGTAAGCCACTCCTGGAACTGAGAATTTTCATTGGTAGCATATAGTATTTAGTTGGGGTGTTGCCTTCTCATTATATTGTAATTCAATTTAAACTCTTTTCTATATGTGTGGATTTTAGGGAGTTTCTACAATAGTAGTTTTTCCTATGGCTTTTAAATAAGGCTTTCGTGTTCATTTTTCCTCCCACATTCCATCCCCACCCACTCTGCTCTCCTATTTCAATTTCTCTCTTCTCTTTTTCTACTACTACATTCTATTTCCTCTTCCTTGAAAGATTCCCTCCTCTTCCCTGTTCCTTTATTACTTAAATACTATGGGTATTCTACATAAATTATAAAAAGCATAAAAACTAGCATTCACATATGAAAGAAAGCATGCAGAATTTGTCTTTCTGGGTCTTGGTTACCTCACTTAGGATGATTATTTGCATCCATTTACCTGAAATTTTTATAATTTCATTTTTTCTTAACAGTCGAATAATATTCTATTGTGTGAATATACCTTATGTTCATTATTCATTCATTAGTTAGTGGAAAGCTAGTCTGTTTCCAATTTCTGTCTATTATAAAAAGATCAGCAGTGAACATGGATGAGCCTATATCTTGTAGTAAGATATAAGTCATTTGTATACTGGGTATATACCCAAGAATGGTACAGATGGACCTTGGATGGATTGATGAATGGTATAGATCTATTTTCAGCCCTTTATGGGTTTTATCTATTTATTTATTTATTTTTGTTTTATAAACAATTTGACAAGGCATCTGAAATCTGTATTTGCTTAGAAACTCTTATGATTATACAATGTCCCAAGTTTCTTTTTATGAAGAACAAAAGCTTTTAAATTAAGTAATGAAGAGTGTATTACAGAGTAGTATGTCTATTCCCAGTGGGTAAACTAATTTTCTAATTAAGTTCCCATTGTCCACTTTACCAAAAAAAAAAATGATGTACACATGTAAATTACAGCACCAGTCATGATTTAGGAAACAGTATGTTCACAAACGTAAAGCTGATACTGTCCAGTAAATTCCCCAAACAGTTATGCAATAATTTAATAGCTAAAAATCATCTGAAAGTAAGAATTCCTGGCACTGGTACAGTGGACATTTGCCGAGGAGGATGTGCTGCCCTAAATGATTTCGGTAAGCTGATTGTTCATATTTATAGGCATGACTTACAAGGTGACTACATGTTAGAATTTTGCTAGATACTCATGCGTTCAGAATACGTAAGTCATCTTTGGTATGCTCTGAGCCAATCAAATTTCAGTTATGAAAATATGAATGAACTGGACAAATACAGTGAGAGCTCTGTAAACATAGTGTTGAGCCTTAAAAAAACACACTTTAAGAATTTTTGGACTTTAGACATTCAAAAAATACACATTCACCTTGTGTAGCATGGAACATGGGCTTTGGCATCAGAAGCACTGAGTTTTGAATCTTTGAATTTAATGTAACCCTGACTTGATGGTCTATAATATGGTGTGTGTGTGTGTGTGTGTGTGTGTGTGTGTGTGTGTGTGTGTGTGTATGTGTGTGTGGATGTGTGTGTGGATGTGTGTGTGTGTGTGTGTGTGTGTGTGTATGTGTGTGTGTGTGTGTGTGTGTGTGTGTGTGTGTGTATGTGTGTGTGGATGTGTGTGTGGATGTGTGTGTGTGTGTGTGTGTGTGTGTGTGTGTAGTGTGTGTAAAGGGTTTGGGTGCATATGTGTATGCCTATGCTTGTAAAAAGCAGAGGACAATCTCAGGTGCTCCTCCAGAGTCACAGCTTGTTTTGTGAAGATAGGATCTCTCATTGACTTAGAGCTCACTGACTAAGATAGGCTGTTTGTCAAGGATTTGCTTGTTTTACTTCCGTAGTACCTGGATTACAAGTACCATGTGTCACCACACCTGGGTAAAAATTGGGCTCATGCCTTCGGGCTTGAGTGGCAAGCACTTCAGAGGCTGAGCTGTCTCTACAGCTGTCATATTTAGCCTTTGGAAGACAATAAAATTATGTTAAAGAATTGTATCCACGTGTCTAAGATTTAATCATCTCAAACCTTGCTAGAATTAAGCAGGAGGTAAAGACTCAGGGTCTATAACTCTTGATTTTCTTGACAGAAAAATACTTTTGATTTTCAAAAGGATTACACCCTCCAGTAAGCCCATCAAAAGCTGCACATCTCATAAAAAATCAATTTAATACTTCTAAATTACCGAACATCAATGGTTAGTCTACTGTGTCTTAAATAAGCTATGTATTGGGTATTTGACAACATCACTTGACATAAAACCTACTTCATAATAAATAGTTCACTTACATGCAAGTGGGCATCTTTCATAAATTAAACACAAAAACACCAAACACAACATCCAAAATCTCAGTTGAGTCATGTGACAGCCTGGGAGACAGGACTCACTGTCACTGTCAGAATCAAAGAAAAGGACTACAATCCTGTACATGATCAAAATGAGTACATTAAAGTCATTTAATTACTGAGCATGCGAAGCTTTGACGCCATCACAAAGCTGAAAAATGAGTTGCTCAGATCATCCTAAGTTGGGAGCTTTTTGTGCAGCTATATGACACAAGGCTATTTGCTTGACACAGAAAATAAATTATTTCTGTTTGAGATGTATGCCAAATGCATGAATTGCTTCTCTTACCTATCATGTTTAAGAGGAATAGTCATGCGACACAAAGCTTGTTAGGAATAAGATAATGTTAGATATTTGAAGTTTGACTTCTCATGACTCTTGAAACCTCAATGAAATAACTGTAATACTCTTACTATGGTCAGTTCTTCTTTTGTATTTTGACCAGTTGCATCTTTCTCTAATGGTTTCTGTCTGCTACATCTCTTTGATGCTGGGTTTGATCTCTGGGTTTAAGTATTTAGAATAGAATGATAAATTCTAGTTTCTTAGAAAGTGGTAGTAGTGGTTCTCCTCAAGGGTTCATATCCTCCCCAGCCAAGTGTAGTAACTAGATTTATAGTGTTAGATAGGGATTTCAATCTATGGAGCAGTCATTAGATGATATTACCCGAGGATGTAAGTGGTGCTACCACACCTTTGGGGTGTATCTTGTCATTCTGATCATTAGGTTTTGTGGAAGTCACAGCTGAGTAAGACTTTTATTCCTTGGCAGCTTGTATAGCTCCTTCTGTTACTATTTGTACTAAGCCTTAGTGTAGCAAGCCCAGGTCAGTTCCATCTTCAAGTTTTTCAATCATGTGTGGTGTCTTCAGCAATTGTGTCTTCAATACTTGAGAGGCAACTGAGAACCAGTACAAAAGAGGAAGCTGTGGTTTTAATGACATAAAAATTGAGCCTTTTTCCTAAATTTCAAATAGGTTTGAGTCTTTAATTCGAGGAAGCAGAAAATAAAGTGGCTACTTCATGGTTCCAAAGTGGTTTAGGAAGTCCTAGATCACTGTAGCAATGATTAATATTGTTTGTTAAGCAGCCTTTGAAAACCAAGGCCAATGCCAAGTATCTGCATGTAATCCACACAATAATCATCTCTGTGTTACCTTAGTGACCAAGGAGGTTCAGAAATACTCAGTAACTTGTACAAAGCAAAGGCAGCGAGACCGAATGTAAGTCCACAGATGAGTATGAAGCATACTCCTGTATCTCCAGTTAATCAGAAGGCAGATGCAGGAGAATATTCTTGAGCCCCATGAGTTCAAAATGTATATGGATAACATAGCAGGGCCTACCTACTACTTAGCTGGTTCAATCAAGGAAACAAACAAGCAATCAAACAAATCTTGGATAGCTTTTAATATGATCCTTGCTGAAGTAAATTCAAATGTAAACAAGGCCTGAAGACTGTTTGAGCAGACAAAGCATGCTAGGTTCAAACTTGCTTAACTTTGTTGTTGGCTCTATTGTTGTTTTTGTTGGAGTGATCCTAGAGCTTTGAACATTCTAAGCAGGAGCTCTACCATGGAGTTACATTCCTGGCAACTACCTTGCTTACTTGCGCAAGAATAAGTAAAACCTAATTTGATCTATTTCTTAGAAGCCCTTGTAAGAAAAACAGAAACAAAACTTAGGCTCAAACACTCAGAAGTGAAAAACAAACTCAAAATGTGTAAGTAGGGACTTGCCAATGCGATAGACCAACTTACAACAGCTATATGACTGTAACCAAAGATTTTCTGTGTTTTATTTCTGTGTTTGTCCTACTCACGTGCTATTCCCTTCCAAGAATTTCTGAGAAACTTCAAATTTGGAGCTGTCCAGTTCAAGAATCACTGTTCCAATTAACTTCATTGTGCCTTACTTATCTCTTTCCCATTCTTTTATTCACCCCAAGAATATGAACTAACATAGAGTGGAAACGTCTATTCCTCTCAGATATCTTTCCCATTTTCCCTTTCTTAGTAGATCTGTGCATGGTACTAGACTCCTTACGTTTCCTGACTTCTGTATCCAGCAGAAATTATTAAAAGATCACAGATTTCTTCACAGCAGCATGCAAAAGCAGCTAGTCTCAACATAATTAACAAGATATGTTTGACATATCTGTTGCAATACCTTGTTTATGGCCCTAATAATAGGGCATGGATACCATGTTTTAATTACATGCCTCTGCTTTGGTTTTCATAATATATTTTGAGAATTCAGTGAGAAGAGCATGTTTAAACTTAAGTTGAGTGTTCTATGTACATCACACTACACAACTATGGTGGTTTAAATATGCTTTGCCCAGGGAGTGGCACTATGAGGAGGTATGGCCTTGCTAGAGTAGATGTGGTCTCATTGTATCACTGTGGAGGTGGTCTTGGAGACCCTCTTTTTTCCTGCCTGGATGCTAGTCTTTCTTGTTTCTCTCTCTACCTTTAGATGAAGATGTAGACCTATCAGCTCCCCCTGCACCATGCCTGTCTGGACCTTGCCATGCTTTCTGCCTTGATGATAATGGACTGAACCTCTGAACCTGTAAGTCAGCCCCAAATAAATGTTGTCCCTTCTTAGAGTTGCCTTGGTCATGGTGTCTGTTCACAGTAGTAAAACCCTATCTAGGACACCAACACAATGAGCACCAGTGAGAAGTTTTATTGAATTGAATAAGACTATTTTTATTTAAAACTCAAATGAAACACAGATTTTTGCTTGATGATAAAAATAGGTAATAATCATTGAGAACTAACTCTGTGCCATGTGCTAAGCTAGGCAGCTTGCTTATGGTGATTTAGCCAAAATAATAAATTCCATGATGATTTTGAAACTCAGGGACAGCTCAAATTATGTATATAGGGTCACAGGACCCAACCAAACTATTCTGACCCACAAAACTACATTTTGAACCACTACAATTGTATGTGTCCTTGCTCATAATACTAAGTAAACAGAAAATATGAATGAATACTAATGAATAAATAGAAAAAAATTAAAGAAAATATTTATTAAAACACTTGTAATTTCATAGCATACCTATATTAATATTACTGTATCACTTCCCAGTATTGAGTTTCAAGAACTATGCCAGGTAATGTTAGATTTTTATTTCAAAAAATTCTCAGGTAATTATTAACTATATCTCATTGTTCTTCTTTGAGATCATGACACACACACATAGATATATACACTCATACACACATGCTCACAAACAAATGACAGCAACATTAGTATCATAGACAAGTCTCCTTCATTTTTCACTCTCCCTGCTTCAGGCTTTATCCCATGTGACAGCACAGAGATGCTTAACACTAACAGAGTCCTCCCAGCCTAGTGAAAGACATGAGCACATGACCACAATGGGACAGTCATCCAGAGAATCAAATGGCATCCTGCCTGTGTGAATGGGCTTTACCTGAGACAATATTGGACAGGAAAAAAGAATCACCTGAAAAGAAAGGAAGAAGGCAGTTTCTCAGGAGGAGTCCAGAAAATATGATTCTCTTGAGTACAAACCAGGTCTAAGAGAAATGATTGCTGACGTTAAAGTCCTCAGCATGTACCTTTTATCTCCTTCTCTCTTTCTCAAGAATGCCTTTTCCAAATCGAGCACCAGCAAGTCCAGGAATATTAGCATCCCAAGCTGAGCCTCAGCACTGTGCTGTCCGCTGTAAATATGCTTCCATCCCGACACATGGAAATATTCTTCCATTTATTTATTGTTTTAATGAAGTGATTGATTGTGGCTGTTGTAGGGAATCATGAGCTTCTAAGGATTTCAGCACACCTTTTAGATACCCTGAGGGTCTCCCCCTCTGAAATCAATGAAATGCCTCATGAGCAAATTCTTTCAGAAATAAGACCTTCAAAACGAGGCACATAACCTCCTCCAATTTCCTATGGAAGGCATTATTCAAATGTCCTTGAGTGACGGATGGTCTAATAATTTGCACAAACGTGCTCCTTACACTCTGAGGTCAGCCCTGTTTTACTTAAAAGTTTATACTCACACAAGTACCATCTGGAGCCCACATCCTCTGTCTTAAGCTTCAAATAAATCCTGATTTA
This sequence comes from Micromys minutus, assembly GCF_963924665.1. NCBI lineage: Eukaryota > Metazoa > Chordata > Mammalia > Rodentia > Muridae > Micromys > Micromys minutus. The sequence goes on along the minus strand of NC_137972.1, from coordinate 52,270,454 downwards.
CCTCGGAAATGTTTGCCAAAAGTCTGCCTGCTAGAGGAGTAGCTAATTTCTCCTCTCTGAATATGCCTTTGCAGTATATGAGACATGGAGACCTGTACTAAGTGATCATCCCCGACATGCTCTAGGATGCTATAAGTACCTAGTGGGAAACAAAGGCTGGGCAACCTCAGTTTTCTGAGAAGGGGGGGCGCTGAATCTGGCAAGCGGCAGGTTTGTTTGCCTTTTTTCTTTCTTCTTTCTGGCTGGATCCTAATCCACATAAAAGCTCTCGGTGCAGCGTCAGCACTATGACTCAGTACCACAGCGGTTTCTCACCAAACACTTTCCAGCTCATGGAGTTTATCAGTTGGAGACACATTGTGATCTGAAGTATCTGTATAGTAAAAAAAAAAAAAAAAAAAAAAAATCAAAACAAAACAAACAGAAAACATCAAAGAGATAAATGGATAGGGTCAAGATACTGCTTAGTGGATACAGCACTTGCCATGCAGACATAAGGGACTGAATTCAGATTCCTAGAATGCATGTAAAGCTGGTCTCGTCAACACATGACTGCAATCTCAGAGCACTTACGGTGACTTGGGCGGCTAAAGCGGGAGAATTCGCAGAGACCCATGGACCAGTTACGCCAGCCTAGAAGATGGCAATGATGCTCTCTCTCAAACAGGGTGGAAGATGAGGACCTACAGCTGAGGTTCTAAGGTCTCCTTTCATATTTTGTGATGTATGTCCACATTCGCACGGGCACGCGCACACACACACACACAACACACACACACACACACACACACACACACAGAGGGTGGGGATGAGGGAAAGGTTGGATGCTTGAAGAAGAACATCCAGATCCTGAAAGGCTCATGTAACAGTTTGGTTCTTCATGAAGCCTGAGCCATGCTTTTGGTGAACTCAACCCCACAGACAGTCATATGTTTATGGTTCCTGCCTTGGAAAGGGGAATAAGGACCTTAATGAAAATGCCTCCTCTCTGGGTCAAAAACCAACGTACATGAATGATTTTCCTGATAATTCTAAGGTATTACCCAAGTCCACTACTGACTCTAGTGTATACAGAAAAATGCCTTAAGCCTTTGAATCTAAGAAGTAAAGCTCATGTAGCTGCTGCTGCTGCTGCTGGTGGTGGTGGTGGTGGTGGTGGTATGTGTGTGTATGAGAATGTGTATGAGTATGCATGTGTGTGTGTGAGTGTGTGTGTGTGTGTGTGTGTGTGTTCGTGAGAAAGAGAAGGAGAGAGGGAGAGAGGGAGAGAGGGAGAGAAGGAGAGCGTGTGTGTATCTGTGTGTATGTCTCTGTGCAAATACATGCACTGTAGCTGTGTGTGGCTGCTCTCATTCATGCATACACACACTCTGAGCAGTGAGAAGCTTGCCAGGGCTGGAAGTGGACCACTCCCATTCTTCATATTGAGTTCCCTTAAAAGCAGGAAGTACCCCTTCCTTTTTAAAGGGGGTGTCAACATTGGCTGGACTCTTTCTCAAGTTTGCTTCATAGGCTTTTAAGTCAATTCCTGGTAGGACGTGAGTCCTACGTACTCACATGGCTTTCTTTCCAGAACTGGGGAAATGAGTAACTCCTGAGTATTGGGCCAGGAAGAACACCTAGAACTTTAGCGGGCTTTTTACCTTCGTGAGTAACAGTTATAAATATGACATTAAGTCACCAAGAATTTTCTTGTGTAGCAATAACATTTTTACCACTTCATTTCAAAAATAAAATTTTCATAATAAGTAAAATCCTATAGAATACATTTTTTACTAAAAAATATTGTAACCATTTTCCTAACATGTTTGATTTCTAGATATATTCAAGCTAATTATATACAGAGGCCATTTAAAATTTCATAGAATCTGTATGAGAGATGGTTAATAAAGTCAACCTGGAACATACATCAGTACTTTTAATAGCAAAGGATCCACCAATTTGGGTTCCACCTGAAGAAAGTGTACTGGCTCCTGAGCAAAATTAAAGTGACATTTACCAAGAACCTGCTTTATATCAAGAAGTTTGTGAAGGGTTTTACAGATGTAAAGTTTGAGTAATCCTTAGGAACTGTTACTACTCCTTCTCCTTTTACAGAACAGGATCAATGTGGGAGCTGAGTCCAAAAAGCAAGTACATGGCCTTGACCTGGCCCAAGCCCATCCTCACCACTGCATACATTCCCTTCTCCAGACATTTAAAATTGGTCCCTTAATGTCTTGCTTCTTTCTACACTCATACTTGGGGCTCCCTATGAACAGTCACCCCTCCTCACCTTCCCATGTCCATGAAACAACTCCGCTTCATGGCTAGTACTCCTGATACATGCTCTCTTGACAATGTACACTTTTGTTTGTTGCGTCTCAGAGTGGAGACTGATTACTTTTGTAGCTAACTTCTACTTTTGTCTCTCTGTCCTTGGCTGAGACTCCATGAGGCCCTGCATCTCTCCATTTCACATTCTATACTGGAAAGTGTTGGCTAGTGAGTGCCATACCATTCTCGGTGTTTTAACCAGCCATAAGCCAGCTGCTATAAACTCATCTCTAATCTTGTGGTGTTAAGCTCGGCAAAGATAAAGAACAAAGGACGTGAGCAGCCATTCAACTACACTACGAGACTTGCTTGGAAAAGAGGTGGATTTCAGATATGTACTTCTGGATTTCCTTGACTGGGATTAGTGATTGCTAAATTGTCTTGTTCTAAGGTACACCAACTACACATACTTCCTTTAGAAAGGGTAATATCACTTCAAATTCCACAGTTAAAGGAAATGCTGCCACAAGCCCTGCCTTGGAATTTCACAATGCATATTAGCCCATTTGAGAAGCCAAAGGTCAGGGAAGAAACACTCTGGGGGGATGGGCTCAGCACATCTATCTAAGTTTATTTTGCATGTTTGGCTGTAGAACGCCGTCTTAGATTAGACTGCACCCAAAGCAGATCTAGAGATAAGGATTCAATGCAAATAGTTTTATTTAGAAGGTGAATATATAAGAAGTATTAGCAGGGGAGACAGGAAGCTAGGCTGGAAATAGAAATGAACTCAAGTTGCATTAAGGAGCTAATTTAAATTTTTGGATGACCACTACTCTGGACAGCTTTGAAGAATGTGCATCACAGATGTCTTAAGGATCTTAAGGATCAAGGAGTTGTTACTTAAAATGCTCACCAGCCATAGTAAATGGAGTTCCTTCTTCTGGGGAAAGGAAGAAACTCTATGTATAGCCTTTTTAACTCACCTAGCACAGTACTGAGAGAGCAGGACTCAGTGATGATGGTCTCAGCAGGTGGTTGCCATGGTGCCTTTGAGTCATTGTGAGTACAGGGAGTGTTGATTGACAGCCCTGTGGTACAATGATGTAGGACACATGCTCTCTCCTCTCTGTGTTTTTCTATTTCAGGCAGGAATCACAGAAAGGCCTGGTAGGAATAGTTATTTGAGAAACAGAAATTGGAAAACAGAATGTCCAATGCATTCCAACAGTTTAATGAATTCAAAAAAGCTCCAGTTCAGCTTGACAGACAGAGACAACATTATGCTATAGCTGGTAAAACTTCAGAAGGATTTCCCATAAATGCCACCAAATACCAAGCACATAAATTTCAGGCTCAGCAGAAATAGCCTTGGAAAATCGTAATGTGTAGGGTGCTGCCCCTACACAGGAGCTTCAAAATCCCAAGCGTTCTCATGTTCTAGCTTTGTCTGTAAAGCAGCAAAACCATCTTCTCTCAGCAGCAGGCAGAGAGTGGCATCTTAACTGAGCCCTGGAGATGATGAGCACAGGCTGTTACTTAGAAAGGAAGATGGATGTAGGCATAAAGGCTATGAGGACCCTTTCTTAATGAAGCTGCTTCTGCCAAAGTCAGATCGTATCATCCTGTTAGAGAAAAACAACTGTAATGAGGAGAGAGCAGTTGGGGAAAATGAGGTCAAGCGGAGTAATCCAGAACGACATCTTAGAGGAAGAAAAATATTAGCTGAGCCTACTTTGATAGGATGGATCAGGAGAACTAGCATCTCGGGAGAAAGAGACCAAGTGTGCAAATACCCCATGATGAGAACACAACTGGAGTAGTTCAGAAGCAAGGTAGGAAATATCATAAAAGGGCAGGCTGTAACTAGAAAATTTAGCAAGAAAGGCTGCCATCTCTCTCTTCCTCCCTCCCTCCTCCCTCTATACCTCCTCCGTTCCTTCCCCTCCTTTCCCCCTTCTTCCCCCTCCTTTCCCTCCCTCCCTCCCTCCCTCTATTCCCTCCTTCTTCCCCTCTCTCCTTCCCTCCCTCCCTCCCTCCCTCCCCCTTCTCTCTCTGTGAGATATATGTGTACGTGTGTATAACTGCATGTACATGTAGAGGACGAACTCAGATGCCATTCTGTAGGTGACATCCATGTTCCTTTTCAGACAAGGTCTCTTAGTACCTAGGCTAGTACTTAGTACAATGTCTCTTAGTACTTAGTACCTTCTGGATAGGGATCCAAAGGGGCTCACCAGTCCCATCCTCCACAGAACTGGGTGGATGACTAGTGAGCTCTATCACCATGAACCGCTTCCTCAATAAAAGTGGAAATTTCATATATTCTTTTCGATTTTGTTGTTGTTGTTGTTCTAAGAACACAACTTTCCAGATCAGCAAATCACACGTGTTGGGCAACTTGCACTGCTCTGGGCACTGCTGAGCAACCTCCACAAGGAAATTTCCTGAAGTGTTTCTGGGAGACCAGGCCAGGGGGTCTTATCCTGTTCTTTGATATTTCTTTCTAAGATCTCAAACCATCTCACAAATTGAAACCAATCCTTAAAAACTGCACGTCAATCTTCTCTTCCAAAGCTCTCTAGTACTAGTTCCAGAAGACAATAGCTTCCGGAAACAGAACACATCCTTAATATGACCTTTTCTTGTTGGAAGGAGCTGGGCTCAGAGTCTCTACAGAGTCACTTGCTGATGAATAGTCTCAGCCCCTGCAAGGCAAACAGTCTGTGTACTATCAGGGCCTGGAGCCAGGATTCCCATGATACAGCTACAGAATATCACTCTGTGCCACAGGAAAGGCTGTGATGGATCAGCTTTAAAAATGCATCATCTGTGTGTGTCAAAGAATGCTGATTATCTAGGATCTAGCAAGGTCATGTTCAGAGGCAGAGAAGGAAGAGCCCCACCCTTGGGCTGACATCCTGTCAGAGGTTTCTATTCTCCATGGAAGCATTACTCAGGGGCCTGAATCAATCTCAATTCTCTGGCTATGGCTATTGTCCACCTGCTCTATGTTCCTTAGGAAGAAGTAATTCACGGGTCCCAGGTGCCAGTTATAATGATCTCTTTAAGGGGAAAGACATATTTGACCACCTAGTAATTCTAGCCACAATGTGATCAGTGTCCGAAGATACATTCAAACTGAGAACTTCAGAAGCATAGAAAGAGAAGTAAATTGTGCTCACAGCCTCCTTTGACTATGCAGATGCATATAGTACTCTCCCACCCTGGTCTCACACATTAATAGACCTACACACATTTCTCACAGGAAGTATGTGAGGTGCTTGCGGCATAGAATGGCAAAGTTGGCAAAGGACTATCTGTTGCCTCATCTGCACATGTGAACGTTGACTGGACCAGCCTGGGCTATTTTTATTTTAGGTTAGCTTTCTATGGAAACACCAGATGAAGTCATTGTTGATGTGAGCTGCCAGCCATCTACTTAGAAGTCAGCTATAGGAATTAATGTGCAGGACCCTGTAGATGTTAGACTCTTCTCTACTTCAAAATACCTTTCAAAATAAATAAAAGATCCTTAAGATCTTATCACAAAATAATACAGGATGGTTACCAGTTATTCTAAAATAAAAGTCTAGGGAAAGGTCGGTTAAAAATCCATCCCAGAATCTATGGTTAAAAATCCAGCCCAGAGTCTATGGCTTCTCTTGGCCTGCATCTTTCACTTGAGTATGCAGGTTCCCCAGATTGTTTGTAATCCCACTTGATCTACTGGGACTGGAAGAAGCTGACTCTACCTTAGGGTGGGACAGAGGATCTGAAAACCCTGGTGCACAAATCTTTTGCATGGGGCTTCTGTTGAAGTTACTGAAAGATGCCCTCGTGCCCTGAGCCCTGGAGGGCAGGATCAGTAAGTGTGAAGAACAGAGAAGGGAGCAATTCCAGTTCTCTAGGAGTAGGGTGGAAGTGAGCAGGTTCAGACACCTTTAAGCCCTAATGCTAGCCCCATGTGGAGCTGTGAGCAGTCGCTTCTGTACATAATCTGGTGGGAGCCTTCTCACTGTCACTTCCACTGGGTTCAGCTGAGGTTCTGTGCTTACAAGTGGAATCATTTTGACTAGCCACTCAGAAAGAAGCATTGCAGTTTGTGTGTTCTAACCTGTCAGTCTCTTTTTTCCTCTTCCTCCTCCTCCTCTTCCTTGCTCTTCCTTTTTCTCCTCTTCTTTTTTTCTTTTCCCTCCTCACTGCCTTGTTTCTTCTCTTTCCTCCTCCTTGTTTTCTTCTCTTCCTCCTCTTCTGCTATTCTTTTTGCTTTTTTGAATGAATAGTTGTCTTGATCTACACATCTAAATACTTTCTTCCCTGTTGATCTTACATGTGCTGTGAGTGCTAAGCTTCTAGCCCGTGTGCAGAAAGTGAGGTTTCTGCCTCTCACTAATCCCCCTGTCTCTAACCTTCTTCCTCAGTAACAGGTACTCCAGAACAATGGTACTTTCATGTTACCCACCCTTGTCAGTTCCTCCCACACAGTCCTGTACCCATGGACCGGAGACCATCAGCTTTTCTAAAGTCTTGGCCTGAGGTCAGCTTGGATGACTGCCTGGCCTTTCAAAGCTCTTTCTCACTACCCTCTCCAAAAGCAGCATTTTCCACAAACATCTTTTTCTCTTTTCTCTCTCTTAAAAAAAATTTAAGTAGAAAGATAGTCAAAGATGGGAGGATGGCCTATTTGTGATAATCCAGAGACACACTGCACAAGGATACATTTGGCTTCCAAATGACCATCTGAAGTGAAACTGAAATCTTAAGCTATTGTAATAACACGGGGGCAATGATCGTTCTGAGTCTTAAAGACTTCAGAGGTGAAGCGGCCTTTGCTTTCCTGTTAGCTGTAAAACAGCACAGGCTAGAGAACATTTGCTACCAATTATGGCTCTTGCTTACTGTGCTTATAGCTCAAACATAACAGTGAGACTTGTTTTTCTGATCTCTCCCCAGGACTTGTGGACTATTTGTTTTTATTATCGTATAGATAAATATGGATAAAAAAAACAACATAGATGGGATTTTTGTTTTTAACAAAGAACATCCCGGTTATCTTTGGATGTGAATGCTGATCTTAATTTAATAAAAATGAAATCGGGCCATGCTGGAAGTTCTAATGCAGGGATATATTTACAAGGAAGGAAGTGCCATGAGTCAGAAGATAAACTCGGGCTATGGAACCAAGCTTTTGGGTCAGATCCACTCCTCCTCATCGTGCAAGGTGACTGGGACTAAGTGCCTTCCTCTTCCTGGATTCCAAATTCCTCCCTCTGCCAAGGATACAAAAATGCCAACTCTGCTCCTCTCAGTAGCCGAGAAGAAGAGCAAAGGAGACAATATTCTGGGACATATTTGGGTGTTCTTCAAAATATAATGAACTTCAGATAATGGGTCCCCCCAATTTCTAGACTACCACTAATACACCCAGTGAGTGCCACGTTCAAGCCACCTCTCCCACTTAATAATGCCACAGATCTCAGCTACTCATTGTTAGTCTATTTTAAGTTGTTATTAAAAAGACCTGGATCCAGTTGATGTCTCAGAATGGCAGTTTATAATGGTCCAGCATCCTGGAGCCTGGTGAGCTAGGCATGGTTCTGGCATCTTGGCATGTGCTGCGGGGCTACTTGTTCCACCAGAAAATCATGTAAGGTGTCTCCTGCTGAGACAGAGGAAGTGTGCCCAGCTCCGGTCTCTCTTTTCTTTAATTTATCTGGGGAAGGGTGTGCCATATGAGTGCATGGAGGTCACAAGGCAACTTGAAGAAGTTGGTTTTCCTGTTCCAGGACATGGGTTCCAGGGATTAAACTCAGATTATGCATCAGGCTTCAATAGAGACTCCTTTACCCATATATCTCTCTTGAGAACTCTTTCTCTTCCTATAAAACAATTAATGTCAACATTATTGACTTGATTGTATTCTAATTACTTCCCAAATGCCTCATCTCTACATGCCATTCATAGATGAATTTGGAACAGAGTATCTAACACTAGAACTTTGGGGGCACACTTAAACCACAGAAATAAGGCTTGATTTTTAGAAAAATTACAAATAAAAACCTAACTATAAATGAGTTTCACTAATTATCTGAAACTGTAAATTAAAATGAATGTGCCTTCCACATTTTACATGGAAGCCTATTCTTTGACGGTTAGACAGGAAGAACTGGGGCAGTGGTTCTCAACCTCTGCGTCTCACCCCCTGAGGGGTCAAATCACCCTTTCACAGAGGTTACCCAAGACCAGAAAACACAGATATTTATGTTGTGATTCATAACAATATCAAAATTACAGTTGTGAGGTAGCAATGAAAATAATTTTAGGCTTGGGGTAGTCAGCATGAAATAGGAAACTGTATTAAAGGGTCAGGTTAGGAAGGCTGGGAACCGCTGCAGTACACTAGAAAGCCTCTTAGTGAAAGACACTTAAGCTGCGAAGCATGGTGCTAAGGCCATTTCATGTCATTTTTGTGTTTAATAATCATTTGAGGGTCTCACACATTATGTTTTGATCGTATTTACCCATCTTCCCCAGTTCCTCCAATATCTCTCCACTCTCACACACTCACCAACTTTTTTCTTTTCTTTAAAAACCCACCAAGTCTAATGTGTGTTGTTTTTGTATGCCTTGAGTAACCTACCGGAGGCCATACTCCCAAAGAACATTAACTGCCAGTAGCCAGTTCCTCAGCCGGGTCAGTACTCTGTGTCCACATTTTCTCTCCTTGTTTCCTATTCTGGAGGCGCCTCCTCACTCACACACTGCTGTACTTTGTTAAATGGAAGCTTTTTTAGTTTCATGAGGTCCCATTTATTGTTGGTCTTAATGTCTGTGTATCAGGGTCTTGTTTCCAAAAGTCCTTTTCTGTGAACATGGATGAGGTATATTTTCTATATTCTCCTCTACCAGATTCAGAGCATCAGGTCTTATGTTCAGGTCCTTGGATTTGGAGTTGGTTTTGTGCAGGAGGCAAGATAAAGACCTGGCTTCCTTCTTCTTCATGGGGCTATCTGGTTTGACCAGCATGATTTTATGCAGTGTCTTTTCTACACTGCATGGTGTTGGTTTCTTTGTCAAAATCAGGCTGCTTTAGGAAAATGGCCTTATATGTGTGTCCTAAATTGCATTCCATTGATAAATGGGTCTATTTTTATGCCAGTACCATGCTGATTTTATTACTATATCTTTGAACTGCAATTTGAAATCTAAGGTAATGATCCCTACAACAATTTTTTGCTAAGGATTGTTTTGGCTTCCTGTTTGGTTTCAGGCCTGAGATTAGGGGCTGAGTTGCATATTTTTCATATCAAAGTAGACCTGGCTTCCAGGATTTCCCCACATCTATCAGTCCCTACCTGTCATGCCCCGCCTCCAATCCTGAAAATTCCAATCTTGTCTTCCCTTCCCTCAGAGGCCCTTGCATATATAATCCAGATATTCTGGTTTCCTCGCTCTTTCCTGCTCCCCCTCCTCTCTCCTTCTCTTCTTTCTCTGTGCAGATGTTTCTCTTTCCCTCCCCCTTCTTTCCCTTCCCATGGCTACATCCTTGGCCTCAATCCTTGAGGCCAGTGAACTCACAAGAGAGTGGCTTTCCAATAAGCCTGCATTTAATATCACCTAATCTGGCCCATTTCACCCATGGAGAAATAACTTAGTACTATCCTTGGTATTTTGTGTTTCCACTTGAAATTTAGTTTAGTTTTTCAATTTATGTGAAGATATGCATTGAAATTTTGATGAGAAATACATTGAGTGTATAGATCGTTTTGGTAAAGATGATCATTTTCACAATATTCTATAAATTCAGAAGCATTTCCATCACTTGGTGTCTTTAGGTTTGTTTGTTTATTCACTATCTAAATGCTTTTAGTATATGTTTTTTACTTACTTGATAAAATTTACTTTCATACATATATAGGAATATATTTTTATGTGTTTATTGTTACATATTACATAAATATGTATACTTATTTTTTATTTTATTTACATATTTATTATGTTATTATATCATATATAACATATGATATCATATATAATTATAATATGTATATTTATATTTTCTCACTCAATTCTAGGAATTTTTAAACTTTCCTCTTGATTTCTTTCTTTGCTCTATTACTGTTTGGTAGTATGTTGCTTAGTTTCCACGAGTTTGTATACTCTTCATAGTTGCTATTGTGTTGATATCCAGATTTACACCATTGTATTCAGACAGAATGCAGGATGTGATTTCAGTTTTCCTATATTTGTTTAGACTTGCTTTATATCCTAATATGTGGTTAATTTTGGAGAAAGTTCCAGGGGCTCCTGAGAATATCCAGTATTCTTTAGTGCTTGGGTGGAAATTTCTGTAGATATCTGTTAGATCTATTTGATTTATGATATAATTTAACTCCAGAGTTTCTCTGTTCAGCTTTTTTCCAGATGACCATTTCATTGGTAAGAGTATAAAGTCATAAGGTCACTCACTATGAAGATGCTATGTTTAACCTGCAGTTTTAGATAAATAGTATTTCTTTTATAAAAGTGGGCGCATTTGTGTTTGGAGCACATATGTGTAGGGTTGAAACACACTGTTGGAAGAGTTCTCTTTACTGAGCATGGTGTTACATGCTCTCTTTGACTAGTTATTATGTGAAATGTATCTTGTTAGATGTTGGAATAGCTGCACCTGCTTCTTTCTTAGTTTCATGGAATGCTTTTCCCTCTCTTTTTACCATTACATGGTATCAGTGTTGATAATAACAAAAATATGGATCCTGTTTTCTAATCAATCTGTTAGTCTATATTTCTTTATTTGGGAAATGATGCAGTTAGCATTGGAGACTTATTATTGAATAATGTGTATTAATTCTTGTTATTTTGTTGTGGTGAGTTTTTAGATCACATTTTATAATGAATCCATTGTGGAAATTCTTTTTAAAAACATTTATTTACTTTTATTTTATGTATAACTGAACCCCAGTTCTGGGATAAGTGGGGTGAAGACAGGTAGATCCCTGGAACTTACTGGCTAGACAGTCTAGTGGGACTCCAATTTTAGTAAAATATTGTTTCAAAAAATAAGGAGAGCAATTGAAGAAGACATTGGTATGCTGGATAGTTTGATGTCAACTTGGCACAAGCTAAAGTCATCCAAGAGGAGAGACACTCAATTAAAAAAATACCTTCATCTGATCAACTTGTAGGCAGGCCTTTAAGGAATTTTTATAATCAGTGATTGATGGAGGATTAACCATCCCATTCTGGATGGTGCCATCCCTGGTGGTCCTGAGTTCTACATCAAAGCAGGCTGAGTAGGTCAGGATGAACAACACTCTAAGTGATTGTCCACTGGCCTCTGCATCAGTTCCTTCCTTGAGGCTCAAGTTCCTACCATATAACTTTCTCTCCTCACTGCTTCTGATGACGAACTATATAGAACTGTGTGTGTCCGATGTGCCTACCTGGTGTCCTTGAAAGAGAAGAGGGCATCAGAACCATGGAGCTGGAGATACGGACATTTGTAGGCTGCCATGTAGGTGCTAGAATGTATTAACCTCTCAGAGTGAAGTGTTTTTTCCAGTAACCTCTGTATACTTGGCTTAGTGGTCATAAATTCCTCAAATCTGTTTTAATCACGGAAAGATTTCCTTTCTCTTTCTTTTATTATTTATAGTTTTACATAAAGAAGTCTAGGCTGGCATTTGTAGTCTTTTGTAACTTGTAGAGCATTACTGTAAGCCCTCTGGCTTTCTAGTCACTATTGAAAAATCAGGTTTTATTTTGATGAACCTTTCTATGAAACTCGCTCTTTCTTGAAGATTTCAATATTCTTTCTTTGTTCCATATATTTAGTGTTTGGGCTTTTGTATGATGACAGGATTTTCATTTCTGATCCTTTCTGTTGTTCTATATGCCTCTTGCATATGTTTATTTAATTAAAAAGAAAACTGAATATCAGAGCCATTAAATTATGTTCTCAATGATACAACAAAAACAACCAAGCAGAGTAACCCACTTTAGTCTATAGTAATATAAGAGCCATTCTACTGCAAATGAAGGTTGTTTATATATGTATAATATGTGCACGTCCTCATGTGTGTTTGTGCACATGTGTAAGTAAATATGCATGTGAATGTGTTAGTTTGTGTGTGTGAGTGTGTGTGTGTGTGTGTGTGTGTGTGTGTGTGTGTGTGTGTGCATGAATGGGTCAGAGGTCATCATCATGGTTTTTTTCAATTGCTTTCCACCTTAGATTTTGATTTCGAGTTCATCAATTCCACTAATCTGGATACTCAGTGAGTTCCAGGATCTGTCTCTACCATACCCATTTCCAACACTGAAATTACACTACTCTGTCTGCCTTTTGTAATTCAGGTTTTAAAATTAAGGAAACAATACTGGAGAGGTTGTGCAGCAGTTGAGAACACTTGTTGCTCTTCCAGGGGTCCTGGGTTTGATTCTCAGGACCCACAAAACAGCTAGCAACTCCAGCTCCAGGGAATCTGATGGCTTCTATAGGCTGCTGAAAGCAACAGACATTCATGCGGTACACAGACACACTTGCAGGCAAAAACTCATACACATAAAATATTATTTTAAAGTTAGTAAAATTAAGATACTATAGAACCTAATTAAATTTCTGTTAATAACAAGACAGTCATGTACTAAAGTAATGGCAGTCACAAGAACCATAACCTAGTGTGAAAATAAAAGGCAGATGGAAAAATGGATTTCAGACTCAATAATTCATTTAAAATGCTAAAATCATACATATCTGCTTTATTCTTGACTCAAGTGATATTTCTCTAGTGATAGTTTTTACTTATTTGTCTGGACAGTTTACACTTACCAATTTTTATTGTTTAGATATCTTAATAAAATGTATCATTACAAAAAGATAGTCAACAAGAAAATGTGGAAAAACTGAAGATATAAAAATAAGTCAATTACACAAGTTCTAATTCCAGATAACAAGGAACAGAGAACTGATCCCAGTCTTAAAAGAACTACTCAGTTTGTCCTTATGACACACTCTGCAACATGATGTTTCAGACATTACAAGTCAATCTAGAGCTGTTTCCCTTTGATTCTGGGAATGACTGCAGAATCTTTCTATGTCCATATTGTAGAGAGCCAGTACTAGTCTGTTGCAGCTCACCTTCTGAATGAAGTCTATTTTCTTCTCCATTGTCAACTCCTCCTGCTTAGTACCTCTGTTTTAACATCTTGGATGACAACATTGCAAAGTTACCATAAGAACACTGCATGATTTACCTGTGCACGATATGTGTGATTAGTGTTACTTTATGAGGACTGCTTGGTAAATTTCAAAAACAGAATTCATCAGAGACTTGATCCTTTACAAGCTGCAGAGAAATCTGTTTTGTAAATGTCCCAGAGTTCTCTGCCACAAAGTCAGTTGGGAAGCCACCAGTTCCTCAAATTGTGATGATCTTTTACATCCCAGAAAAGAAAAACTATATAGTACTCCATTCCAAGAACAAAGCAAGAAGACTACTTCCTATTTGGGGTTTAGGTCTAGTCTCAGAAAAAGTGCTTTTCCCTGCATAATGACTGTGTCATATGTGGGAGTTGCCTGGGTCATGACACAGTGTGGATTTAGATTCATGCAGGCTTTCTAGTCTGTAAACCAAGAGCTTTACCTCTTCATGCTCCTAAATCTTCTTCTATCCCTTTCTAATTTTGGGCCACAGAGCAAGTAAGTTATCTTTTTTCTCAAGAACAAACCTTAAATCCATGTGAACAAGCCCAATGCATTGCTGGGAACATTCATCAAGAGACCATAAATGAACTGAGTCATGCATGAGTAGTGTTAATTAGAATCAGAAAGAAAAAAAAGAAACCCTTTGGGTGTATTTATTTCTAAGAGATAAGGCCCAGGAAATTTTATAAATAAGACTCCTAAATTGTCCTTAATGCTACTACCCTCAGACCATTTAAGAGAGCAAATCATACCTTGAGAGAAAGGACTCAAAGGCCATAGTAAAGGAAAACCATAACCAGCAAGGATAGGTGGTTGGAGGGTGCTGAGCAGAAGAAAACCTATTAGACCAACAATGTAAACTAACCTGGACCTCTGGGAGCTCCCAGAGACTAACGCACCAACCAAAGAGCATGCACGGGCTGGTCTGAGGCCCCCTGCACATTTCCAGCAGAGAACTGAGTGCCTTGTCTGGCCCAATAGGATAGAATGTACCTGTAGAAACTTGCTGTCCATAAGAAGGGAAATGCCTAGGGGAAAGTACCCTTCTCAGAGGTGAAGGGGATAAGGATTGTGGTGGGAAACTCTGGGAGGGAGAGCCAGAAAGGATGGCAACATTTGAGATGTAAAGAAATAAACTAATTAATTTTTTTAAAAAAGAGAATACCCATTTTAGGGCAGAAAAGTATGAGTGCAGCACAGGTAAGTCAGAGGGAATTGGGAATTGCTCCAAAGAGACAATTCTGGAGAGTGAGGTGGATGGTGGCTGAATTTTCCTGTACAGCTGCTGAAGACTGAATCCCAACTCAACTCTCACTGGTTATATGGCACTAGGCAAGACATTTACCCAAGACCCCACCATTATCTATAAAGCAGAAACACTAACAGTAGACCTCATATGATACTGCTTTTGAGAGTTAGGGAAGATAATCTTGCACCTGAATATATAAGTAAATGTAAGTTACTGCTGTTAAGTAAATATATTTATATTGCTGAGAGTTTTTAAGCTATAGAATACTATACTTGTTTATACAAATTTTTTCTTATGCATACATGTTTACTTATACAAAAAACCTCCACAAACATAAAAAACTTCAAAAGATATAGAGACTAAACTATTAATCATAGGGCACAAAAGTAGCTTTTATCTGCCTTCTATACTTGTATGTAGGTTGATGTCAAAGTGATACAGGATTGTACAGTAAAGAGTGGGAGACAAAGTTGATAAAGTAGTAAAGGAGGAGGAAATGGGAGATTCAGAGGAGGAGGCAACAAAGAAGTAGTCATGGATGTTTCTCTCAGGGTATCTCTAGATGGACAGGTTGTTATGATTATTTCTAAGGTTTTCTATAGGTCAATTTATTTTTTTTGGTGGGCAGTTTATATCTTTGTCAACTGGTTGTAAGCTTTTTGTGTAGAGGGATTTTAGATTGAGAATCTAACATATAATCCTGTTTGATAAGTTAATGATTGTGGAGTCATGTTTTTACCAGGCAGTGGAGGACAGTGTATGAAAGCACCACATTGGGGAGGTCTTGGACTACTCAGGACAGAAGCAGCTAGAGAGGACAGAGTGAACTACCTGGGAAGGGAGCTGAGTGGAGGCAGCAGCTTGCAGATCGTGTGACAGCATCCAGGTGCTCTTGGCTTTGCACTAGACAGTAGTCCACGGTGAGACCTCAGTGCCTATAACAACAGAAACATTTTAATATTTAATGCCATACTTGTATAGCATTTGAGATTTATTATCTTTATAATATTTTATCTAACAAAAATGGAAAAGTATAAAAGGAACAAATCAAACCACTCTGACCTTGAAGCTTAGGGTATAATGTGTAGTCTAACCCAGGTAAGCTATTGCAAAGGATCAGATGACCACAACCAAAGCCAACCTAAATGCAACAAACAAACAGACAATAAAACAAACAAACACAAAAAAAACTTGGCAAAGTAGAAAATGGAAACAGAGGGACAAATGCTCTTTGGCAGGAGATGAGGACATTACTGTTCGAAGCAGGAACACATGCATACATTTTTTAATGCCAAGAGTAGGTAAGAAAAAAGAGGGACAACTAAATCTAAGGATGTTGAAATAACCTGCATGGAGATGAAAATTTTCATAAGCTTCATAACACACATTACAGTTTAATTGAAGCTCTACAATACAGAGGATAAGCCCAGTTGCAGGTGTGGGACACAAAGGCACCATTGAATGAAATATTCTGTGAACTAAAAATTAATTATGAAAAATATAAGAACCATTTTGCTGATGAGATTGGGGTTATTGAAACTATCGTTTGACCCAAAAAAATTGATTTTAATTGAAAAGAATTCATTCCATTAGTCAAGTTGTGAAGCCTATTCAAAGTTTGGATTTTCAATCAATATTAGACAAATGAAAATAACTTCTTCGTTAGCATTATTATTGTTCACACCACCCAGGGCTGTGAGCAGACTCCAATGCCTTGAACCTTCTAGGTAATCATTCACCTACTGAGCTAATTTCTCAGTTCCCACAAAACGCTTCTCCATTTTTCCTTGTCCTGAGTATTGAACCCAATGCCTTAAACCAGCTAGTCAAGTGTTGTACTACTGAGGCACATTTCTTTGTTTATTTCCAAACATTTTCTGACAACTATTGACAAAGTATGAAGTATTGAAAATTATATCTAATTATATTTTGATTTCTTCCTGAAACCATGAACTCAAGGTTCTGAAGCTACTTAGGGGCTGGAGGAAACTGTCCCTACCTAGTAATAAAGGCCTCAGCTTTTTTTTTATATGTACCTCTTCATGGAACCAGTTTATATACGTGGTCAACTTGAAAGGCTCTAGAATCATCTAGAATAGTGTTTCTCAACCTATGAGTCATGATTCCTAGTCCCTTCGGAAACCTCTGATATTAACATTACTTTTCACAGGAGTAGTACAATTATAGGTATGAAGTAGCAACAAAAATAACTTTTATGGTCAGAAGTCACACAACACAAGGAAATAACTATATTAAAGGGTTGTGATATTAGGAAGGTTGAGAACCACTGATCTGAGAAATAAATCAGTGATGGATTATTTAGATTGGGATATCTAAAGTGGGAAATATCTCTCACTCTGGGTGGCAGCATTTCATGCGTGGGGATGCTGGACTGAGTAGAAATGGTGAAGAGGGCTAAGCATTCATCAGTTTTGCTTCCCAACTGTGTACACAGTGTGACCAGCTGCCTCCAGCTCCTGCTACAATGACCTCACAATGATAGAGGACAGTACCCTTAAATTGGGAATCAAAAGAAACTTTTTATTGTTTGGTTGGTTATTTGTCATAGCAGCGAGATAAAAATTACATCTCCTATACATCCTATATTTTCTAGCATGACAGCTGGATTTGTCCAAAATATATTCTCTAAAATAGGACCTCCTAAACATTTCTGCTCCTGGCCACTTTACACATGAGAACATGCTATGTTATCTTCTGTGTGTGTATGTGTGTGTGTGTGTGTGTGTGTGTGTGTGTGTGACATGTAAACCAAATATTTGCTGATAATAACTATACATTTATTTAAAGATAATTAATTATTTTATGTACATATAATTTCCATGAATATTTGGTGTTAGTGTAAGATGTAGAGCCTCAGCAGTTTTCAGAGTTAATCAATGTTTATTTTGTGATCATCAACACTGAGCAGCTTTGTCATAACTACACAGTAAAACGTAGAAAAAGCATATTTAAAATTGTTATCGGAAGTTATTGAAAATTCTGTCTTAATCCCAAGCAAAATTCACTGAATGTTTTTGTTTGTGTTGACTAATGTGCAAGGCAGCAACCTGACTACTGTTATTCAAAAGCAAAAATTCTAACAACACAATCCAAAAATAGATCCATCTGCTACTTACATGCTGGGGAGTGACAGTGGGAAAATGTTAAAAATATTTGTTTTCCAAAATTAAACCATTGTATTTTCATAAGGACAGTTCATGACGTGCAGTAGTCTGGAATCTGAGTTTGTTTGCATTGTGTGACATGCAGAGAACAAAGAGCAGGTTTCATGAATTCAAAACCAAGGCTACAATGACATCACAAGACACCAATGTAAAACCTGCCAGAAACACTTCAGCTTCATTATGTGTTTGATTCTGAATCAACATTTGTCATTGTGTGTCTAGGACCCCTTTAGTGTTAATTTTTTATGATCTCCAAATTCAGTTATAAAACACTGTATGAGGTTTAAGAAACTAGGCTCTGGAAAACTAAGTCATGGGTTGCTCTGCCTTTTTATTTCACTGCTGTGGCAAAATTACATGAACAAAGCAACTTAAGAAAGAAATGATTCATTTTTTGTCCCGGAATTTTAGAGATTTCATATGAAGATGGGGTTGAGAAAAAGGGAGAGGGAGAGGGAGACACACAAACCGAGGGAAAGAAGGACAGAGGGACAGAGAGACAGAGACAAACAGCAAGACACAGAGACAGAGTCATGGAGAGAGACAGAGATAGATACAGAGAGAGATTGAATGATTACATGCCTGAGTTGGAACCCCTCCCCCCCCATATTTAGTTTTAATAACCCCAAAACTTGGGATGGAACTGCTCACAACTCCAAGTCACCACATTCATGGTCTTCTTCGGTTAATTTTCTCTGGTCACTCTTGGACACACCCCAGAAACATGCTTTACTAATAATGTTGAAGGCATCCAATCTGTGAATCCAATAAGATTAATAATCAATATTAACCAATAAAGTGGACAAAACGTGGAGCCAAATAGTAACCTAGGAAGTGAGCAAAGACCATCCCTAACTCAAGCACACAGAGAGTGTCAGGGAGGAAGGTCATGGGGCCATCACAAACACCTATGGATAGTGAATGCTTCCTGAGTCTGTATTAGAAGCAGTGTTGAAGCTGCAAGATACACATACAGAGGCCATCAACTTGCATTATGGGAAGAAAGCTTGCACTTGGAACATAGCCCCAGTCTGGAGACAGAAGCTGGACTCATTAACTTCTAAGGGTTATGTAGGTTCTAAGTGGGAATCATCTTCCACTTCTGACCTGCACCAAGATGGAGGAAATAGAGTATCAGTTAAGTGTGAACTCTTGACACTGCAGCCACACTTACCCCACAGTAACTGCTCCAACTCAGACCAGATATGATGAATTCCCATGATATTGTAAGAAAAATGAGAGTATTCCAGGAGAACTAAACAAGCCAGGCAGTGTCTAGGACATGATATTAAACGGAGAAGTGGTGAGGATAATCAGGGAAACGGAGTGGACAGGGAGGTGTTGGCCGTGGAACAGCGTGTCCGAAGACCGGGAGGTAGTAAAGGCAGAGGATTCTGAATCTTGAAATTTTTGCTCAAGATTTTGGGATTTACTAATAATCTGATTCACTTGGCTTGGTGCTTAATTATGAAGATAAGAGTATTAGTCATTTAATGCTGAATTATTTCCTCTTTCACCTCAGGATAAAAACCAAATTACTTGCTTACTCGATACTCAAATTACCAAGGCAACATTGAGGGAAACATGGTAGAAAAGTACTCATGTATTACAGAATAAGAAAAATACCAAAGTTACAGCAGGAAAAAAAATAACTAAGGGCTTTACCAATAATAGCTCTAACTGATTTAAATGCCTAAAATTAAACAGAGTTGGGTATTCTGATCTCATAGCTACTGGTGTTTTGCCTAGGCAAATAATTACAACCCCACATTGGTTACCTGTGTGAATGATTAACTTGTTTTATTTTCTTTATTCTGAAATAACTTCAAGCATAAAAATCACAAATGCACACAAACAAAGCCATGGAATGTCCCTTTAAAATAAACCTGGCAATGTTTAGCTAGAAGCTACTGACTGTTCCAAAAATTATATTCTGTGCTCTGCCGAAAGAGAAGAAACCCTTCGTGTGTGTTTTCTTCCCTCCCTCGGCTACAACAATGAATCACCATTACCTTCAAAGCTAGACATGTAGGTTGGTGTCTGAGCCAGAAAGCAAGGCCCCAGTTGGCTGGGATTTAAATAAGAAGGGAGAAAAAAGTTGAATCCACAGATTTAATTAAACAGGAAAGCTTTCAGGAAGAAAAATATGTTTCCCCAACTACCACTCACACTTTTAGCAAGATCTCTATAGATCTCCCTCCATTCCTAAGACACTGCATATATTAGAGAAGTAACTTTCAGTGATTTGTGGGAAGTATCGGTGTGACCCACATCAGGAAAACTGCATCCTGTGTCATGAGGATTAATGTAAAGAAAACTCCAAAGTTTTTTCAGATATCAAGATTTTCTGATATTAGCACACTAATGAAGAAGTCATCATATCCATGCAGTGTCATCCTCCTGTGACCACCCACCTGTCTGTGACTTCTGTGGTGCACTTTGAAGGCAAGGTCCTGGATCAAGCCAATGAATAAGAGTGCTGTTTGGAGTTTATACTCAAGACATCCCTATAAACCACCTTTGGACTTGCCTCTAACTAGGTTCACAGAAGGAAAGGGATAAGAAAAAGTGGAACCAACACTCGTGCAGAAGAAGAACTGAGAAAGGAAGGGTGAGGTTTTGGAGCCTTGTCTCTGACATTCATTTAGCCCTCGCTTCAAATGTATAAAAGACATCACAATTCTTTCAAGTACCCAGGCTTTTTTACAGGGTAGCTAACGTGTTAAGTTTCTGGTCCTTCCTGATTTACTCGGGTTATATCTGCAGTAAGAAGCATCTAGCATAGTGTTTTGTGTGGAGTGAATTTCCACCTAATGAACATGGAATTTTAAAGGAAAAATAGTTTCTGTTTTTTAGAGAAGTGAACTTTGAAACCAGTAGAAGAGATTCTAAATTATTGGTTCCAGTAGTACACAGAGAGACAATATATCAAGTCTATTGGCACTACATATACTAGTACAGTGATGAAAGGAATAATTCAGCACTGTCCCCTAGAAATAAAATTGAAATCTTCCAAAAGTTATAGTTTTTAGAGGAAGAAGAAGCTGCCAAAGGAATTACAATATTCTACTTTCCTAACCTAATGCACAAAATCATCCTTATACTGCAGTCAGTGTAAAGAACATTATTGGCACAGTTCAACAACCTCATTGTCATTGTCACCCAGGTTGACTAAGCCTAATGAAAACTTGGAAATTTGAAGTGCTCCAATACCAAAAGATTTTGAGGATCATGTTAGTTTTGAGGTGCAGATTTTCAGATTAAATGAGCTCAATCAGTCAAGTCTATGCAAATGTACATAAACCTGGAAATGAGAGCACTTTTGATCCCAAGCATTTTACACCAGTAATACTCAACTGGGATTAAGCCTTTCAACTCTAGTATGTATTTTGTAGTTGCAGAATATTTCAATTTCACTAGCCACAGTTCAAGTGCTCAATAGCAATACATGACTAACATATTGGATGGCATAGCTTTATTTTAAAATTTTCAGTCCTGATGCCACTACTAACTTGTGCTTAGCTCCTGAATTTAGACACGACATGTTGTATTAAGAAAATTTAACGGGTTACTGAAGAGCAATGAGTAATAATTCCAAGGAGGATGGGGAAAAGTGAGCTATATGGCTTATCAGGAAGGGCCTCTTTGAGGCGGTGTTTAGTTACTTACCCTGGAGCTAAAAAAATAAGATAGTGTGACCATATCACAACCTGGGGCTAGAAGAGCCATGTTGTTTTCCGAAAAAAAAAAAAAAGAAGAAGAAGAAGCCAGGAATCTGGTGACCGGAGACCTTGGTAAACACCCATCGCATCATCTTCTGAGATCAACAGCTGTTCGCTGTGCTGCGAATGTTCCCAAATAGTCCCTGCATCTGTTCCTCCTGCCTTGACAGAAATCAAGGAGAGAAAACGAACCTTATTGTCAGAAGGTGGAAAAGGCCTTGATGGCTCTTTAAAAAG